>NC_056747.1:1261717870-1262017870 GCF_019279795.1 Protopterus annectens | reverse complement strand
CATTAGTATTAATTTTAGGGCCATTGACATTTTATTCTTGGAACCTTAAAGATACAAGAAGTGATAAGTAGTGGAGTTATAACATCCAAGTACAAAACAGTGACATGGAATAAAGTAGTAACATTAAAAACACTTTGTACTATGATGTAACTGAGGCAGAAACAAATAACATAATGTTATCCATATACATGATCAAATACTGAAGATAGGTTTTAGAGTTAAAACGTACTAGAAAATGAAATTACATTTAGATTGTCATGCCCACTAATGAGAATGAGATATATATATATATATATATATATATATATATATATATATATATATATATATATATATATATATATATATATATATATATATATATATATATATATATATATATATATATATATATATATATATATATATATATATATATATATATATATATATATATATATATATATATATATATATATATATATATATATATATATATATATATATATATATATATATATATATATATATATATACATACATCTACAAAAGTTCATGTAGTAAAAGACAAAGGCTGGCAATGGGCACAAAAGTGGGTAGAGAGTAGAATGGATAAGCTCAGAGGGTTACTGCATTTTGGGAGAAAGAAGAGTTGAAGGGAACGACTGGAATGCAGTAAGGGAAGACTTTACGAGTGTTAGCAGTCAGGGTAAAGGGCATGTAAACAGTGAAGGTATGAGATGAAAGGTATTGATAAGGACAACGAGGGAATGACAGAGGGAGAGAGGAGAAGGAATTGCATAAGGATGAAATGGTTACATGAAAAAAGATATAAGATGTGGAAAAAGAAGGGAGATAGGCCATGGATTAATAGTCCTTGAACATTTCAAAATGTGGTTGTACTTCAAGTATTTATAAAAATATTAAACCCTTACATTGACCAGTAAGGAATCCAACCAATGGCCTGCTTTTACACCATAGAAGAGGGTGTGGACTATAGTTACAGCACAGCTGCCCCCCTGCTGGAAGTCTGAGCTAAAAGTGAATGCAAGAGCATTGTAGCTATAGTACAGTCTGTGCAAACTCCTCCTAACAACATGAACTAAAAGGTTCCTTAGGAAGAATCTCAATTATATGGTTATACTTAAAATGGAAGTATCCTGTGGGCCCTCAAAATGCTAATACCAACTCTAGTGAGTCTATTTATAATACCTGGATGGGGAATTGTGTCAGATGCTTTGGCCAGGTTGAGATAGTCGATATCTATTGTTTTACCCTCATCCATGGCTTTAGTGACTTTCTCACAGAAATCTAGCAGATTCAGTAGGCATGACCTGGCCTTGACAAAGCTGAATTAAGTCAGGTCTGTGTTTGGAGGTTTCCTAGGTCATTATTTTTCAGGTTCGTGGTTATTCTTTTCATGACCTTACATATAAGATGAGTCCAACTTATGTCTCTGTAATTTCCTGGGTTAGGAGATGGTCCTGTTTTATGGAGAGGGATGACTGTTGTTGTTTCTAACGGGACAGCGGCTGTCTAAGGCTGTGGTTAAATAGGGATCCTAAAGGGCCTGATAAGTCCTGATTTAAGCTGTGTAAGAGGCAAACTGATATATCATCAGGCCCCACTGAAAACATGTTTTAGTTTTAGAGTACAGTGGTAACGTATTCTTTGGTGATAATCGCAGTTGGGTGGTGGAGGGTATTTCCTGGGGGAGAAGTGGGTGTGATAGGGAGGTGAAATTTGAGCTGAATTTGTCAGACAGCAGATTTGCTATGTTTACTGGCTGAGTATAATTGATGCCATCTACAACTAATTCCACACATTGTTGAGTGTTGTTGGAAAGATTGCAGACATAACTGAAAATGCCTTATGGTTATCTTTATCTTTGAAGGCTATTTTTACCTCAAAGTCTGCTTTCTGAGACTTAACTAGTTCCCTGATTTGGTTATTTAGAGTAATGAAGGACTTTTTGCTCTTTTGTGTATTTTATTTCTTTTGTTAAACAACATTTTGTGTAAACCTCTGCAAAGGTTCCTGTGTTTTGTGGATTTGGGAGAGCTTGGAAACACGCTATGCCATCCTTTAATTCCTTAGAGAAGTTCTTAAACTTTTTCTAGTTTTACCTTTATTTCAAGAGATCAGTTTGTGATATGATCTTACCAGTGAGGATATCACACCTGGGGGGCATGCAGTACTCTTCCATATTTGTCACTACCACATCTTGGATATTTATACCGCTAGTGGGAGTGCAGACTAGCTGACCCAGGGCATTTGAATTTACAAAGTCAAGAAATCTTTGGGCTTGCATGTCCGTGAGTGTGTATACCTCCCAATTAATGGAGAGGTAGTTAAAATCAGCCTTTAGTACGGTATTGGGCTGGATGGTGAGTGATTCTAGTAACTTCATGTATGATGTATAGGTTTCCTGGTTCATGGTGGGGTCCTGTAGCTAGCAAGAATATGGTACTGGATTTTTCCCATGGTTAGCTGGACATGGAGTAGCTCAGGCATGTCATATTGTTTGACCAGCCTTAAGGTGTGCTTATCCTTTACGTAGATAGATACACCCCTGCCTTTTCACTTTCACGTTCAGTGGATGGTTGGAACATATGAATGGCATTATAGCTATGCACCACTGGAGTGTTTTCCATGGCTTATAACCATATTTCAGTAACTGCACAGATGTCAGCATTCTCCAGGGTGAGAAGTTCTAGGGAGGCAGTTTTTTGTTGAGACTCCTAGCACTGATCATTAAGAACATTATCTTGTTCTGACTAGCTTTTGTTATGTTGGAAGGTTTGTATGTTTGGCAATGCCTAAAAAAGGCACCATAGGGGAGGCTAATGCTTTGGCCAATATCCAAAAGCCTAGAGGTGACAGATGAAGTCCATCTCTGGCAAAGCATTGTGGCCTGTCAACCATGTCCTCCAAGGCTGACAAGTATTGGACCCATTTGGAATGACACCAGTAGCTAAGCCAATTGTTAAAGTCGATCTTTTTCTGCTGGTATTATGGCATAATCCTTGGAGATGGTAGAATGCTGCTCAGTGCTAGGCATGTACCTCCTGGTATTGTGACATCATCGTTGGAGATGGTAGAATGCTGCTCAGTGCTAGGCATGTACCTCCTGGTATTGTGACATCATCATTGGAGATGGTAGAATGCTGCTCAGTGCTAGACTCGTACCTGCTGGTATTGCGGCATCATCCTTGGAGATGGTAGAATGCTGCTCACGCTAGGCTCATACCTGCTGGTATTGTAGCATCATCCTTGGAGATGGTAAAATGCTGCTCACTGCCAGGTTGGTACATGCTGGTATTGTGGCATCCTCCTTGGAGATGGTAAAATGCTGCTCAGTGCCAGGCTCATACCTGCTGGTATTGTGACATCATCCTTGGAGATGGTAGGATGCTGCTCAGTGCCAGGCTCATACCTGCTGGTATTGTGGCATCATTCTTGGAGATGGTAGAATGCTGCTCAGTGCCAGGCTCATACCTGCTGGTATTGTGACGTCATCCTTGGAGATGGTAGGATGCTGCTCAGTGCTAGGCTCGTACCTGCTGGTATTGTGACATCCATGGAGATGGTAGAATGCTTTTCAGTGCTAGGCTCGAACTTGCTGGTATTGTGGCATCATCCTTGGAGATGGCAGAATGCTGCTCAGTGCCAGGATCATACCTGCTGGTATTGTGACATCATCCCTGGAGATGGTAGAATGCTGCTCAGTGCTAGGCTCATACCTGCTTTGGACACATATTCTGTGAGCTCAATCATGCGTCTCTTCATATAGTCCAAGGAGGTCCATCTCAGGTCATTCCCTTCCACATCGACTATGAATGAGTCATACTGGTACATTGGAGTAACTGACCTGAGTGCTTGTGTGATCTGTCAAATCCTGGCCCCTGGAAGACAATTAACTGTAACCTTCTTCTTATCCAGCCTACTAAGAGGGACATCTGTGTGTCTCACAGTGGATTCTCCTATGACTAGAATTTTTGGTTGAGGAGTGTTTTGCCTTATGAGTTTGATAGTTGAGACACAATGAGATATGGTGCTGTGTTCTGATGGGAATTGTCTGAGGACTGCTGCTTAGAGTTCTTTGAGGTTTGCATAGGTTACATGTGAGCACCTCTGCATACGTGGGTCTACGTGTGGTCCTTTGTGGGTGTGGTGAGGGATGTGTGTGAGTCACTGATAACCTCATTGTTGCTTTTTGTGTTTGCATGTGAGAGTCCAGCCTCCAGTGTCAGTGTGTAACTACATCTCTCACATACTGTATTTGTCTGTTTGAGAATTAAGTAGTTGTCAGTGTACATAAGGCAATGGTTACATTGTATCAGGATGCCCATGTCCACCCAGCTGGATGCAGAGATAGCAGGCAAGTGCCCATCCAGAGTTGCAGGTCCTAATGTGTACCTGCAAGCGATAGGAGTGGAGGGTGTTAACAGGATGAGGAAAGGGTGCTTACTTGGTGTAATCTGTAGCTAACCTAACCAGCCTTGCTACCCAGCACCCAAACCAGATGCTCTCTGAGCAGCGATAGTCCTAGGTGCTATAATAAGGTAAAGTAGACCTAAATAGTTCTAACTAAATGTGTAAATGCTTTCCACTAAGCAAACTAGTTGCCCCATGAGTAATGCATGACTGAGGCAAAGGTCTGGGTTGGTATAAGGCGCCAATAACAGCTGATACACAAAGAAGAGCTTTGTGCAAATGTGAGATTTATATAAAAGAGAAATATAAATACTAATTATCACTTTGCGGACTATTACAAGCCTAGTTAATAACTAAAGGTTAGGATCAAAACCTGTACCTTATGATGGTGAAGTTAAGACCTTAACCATTATGCCAACTCTCCCTAGTTAAGTAACTGAGGCAAGATATTGAAAAAATATATGAAAACAGATGTGCAGAGAGACCCAGATGAAGCAATATTTATTTATTTGTTTATTTATTAGTGAATCAGTTAAACAAAAAATAAATACAGGATCAGTAATTTGTGAGAACACTAAAAATATTCAATAGATACCAGATATGCTAAGACATGGGAAAATATAGGAAAGGTAATAACTGAAGCTCTATCATATCTAAATATAAATCAGTCTAAGCTGACATATTAAATATCAGAAAGTAAATGTCATAAAGAAATGATAACATTACAATGTCCATCCCAGGAAGGCAAATCAGGGCTAGAAAAAAATAATATTCAAAATAATTAGTTATTGTGCTACAGGTAAGTTTGAATGAGGTAGAACTGTGGGTCAAGATAAAAAAGTAATTTTGTTTTATTTTCTGCCCAAAGTGATCCTTTAAGTGTCTTGCTGACAGACACAAAGTATTCAAACAAAGAATTTAGGAGTTGTACTCAGCATTACAGGATGAAGGTTCCTTCAGCTTAAATCCCAAACTATAACACTATACTATTTTCACAAAGAAAATGTAGATAGAGACTTTGGAACTTGGGTTGATAATTTGTTCTTTGCTGATTAGCATGTAAAAAACATTATAGGGTCATAGGTATATACAAGTATAAGGACCACTACAGCCCTAATAAGACTAGCCGTCCAACCCAAATGTGATCCACAAACTTGATTTATATAGTAAGTGATTTACTGACTGCCTCTGTCCATCAGAGATATCAGCAACAGACCAGGGGTGAATTCCCGACGAGGGGCCTCCGAAAGACATGCGCGAATGGGCGTGCCTTCGCTGAAGGTTGGGCATTGGGCTGGCAACTCAACACCATAAAAATCGACTGCCAATCATTAGCGGACCTGAGTTCTGCTGTGGTGACCCCTAACCGGGAAAAGCCAAAAAGACCAACAACGACAACCATGGGTGAATTCCCATTTACCCATCCAGTGGTCCACATTGCACTTTCCCATTAACTGGGAAAACTACTCATGTACCAACTCTTTTTCTCAACATTTTCTGGAATTCATAAATTCCAACGCCTTGGATCAACTTATTTACACCCCCACCAGGGACAGCAATATCCTAGACCTGGTAATTACCAACATGGGCAACCGGTGTTCCACATCAGAGGTCAGTTCCTCATGGTCAGATCTGACCACAAGCTAATCACCCTAGGCATCCACATCCCGCCCCCACCCCCAATTAGGGAAACCACCATAAAAAATCTTCTCCAAAGCCACCTTCACACTTCTTAAGACAGAAGTGGCAAACTTCATGACACCCATGCAGATGGACAATAGAGGTACAACTGCTGAATCCTACACAAATGCACTTTATAAGCACTTACACGAGTGCATGGATCATGCTATCCCTAATAGAAACAAGATGCTATCCTCCAAAAAAGGAAGCCAATCTGGTGGTCCTCTGCCATAAACAAACTCTACAACAGAAGAAAGAAAGTGTTGCAAAAAAAGAGTAAAATCCTATAACTGGAGGAACTCCCTGGTCAACCTCAGTTAGAAGCTGAGATCCCTCATAAAATCCTCCAAAGCTAGTTACGAAAACAAAATTGCCACTGACTCTAAAGACAACCACAAAGCATTCCATAGCTATGTCAAGAATCTCAATGGCAGCACTCAGATCTGCTCTGAGTTACAGCACAATGGCACTAAATATACAGAACCAACTGATACTGCCAACATCCTGACAGATAGGTTCAGTGCTAACTTTACCCCCCTCTCACCCCCTAGAGGGCCCATCTCTATACCGGAAGAATGCAAAGTTCCTGTAATCATGGCTGCACAGGTAAAAAAACACACTCTCCAAAGCCAAGAACACAGCATCCATGGGACCTGGCAATATCCCAGGCTGTGTTCTACATGAACTACAGAATGAACTGGCACCCTACCTAAGTACCATGTTCAATCATAGCCTCACCTCAGGCTTTGTGCCCACTGAATGGTGCACCATGATGGTTATCCCACTCCACAAAGGGGGAGCCACGATGGACCCTGAGAACTAACGCCCCATTAGCCTGATAAGCTTGGTCTGCAAGGCCATGGAACATATCATCATGGAACTCATAAACAAAGACATTGGTAATCTCCAAACTCTGGACCCTACCCAGTTCGGATTTGTAAAGAGCAGATCATGTCTCCTACACCTGACTGACTTCTTTGAAGCAGTCACCAAAGCCATAGATGAGGGTAAGGTAGTTCACACAGCTTATCTAGATCTCGCCAAGGCTTTCGACACCATCCCCCACTCTGGAATTATAGATAAGCTCACTAAACTAGGTATAAATCCCTATGTCACAAGATGGGTTGACAACTGGCTCATGGACAGAACCCACATTGTGAAAGTAGCAGACTCCAAATCCGACTTCAGACCAGTGACAAGTGGAGTACCACAGGGTTCAGTCCTGTGTCCTCTCCTGTTTGGTATCTACTTTTCTGAAGTACAGGCTAACACAGAAGGTCTTTGGCTAGCAATGTTTGCAGATGACTGCAAACTAGGAGCCATAATCAAAACTCCTAACGATGTGGACATACTACAAAAGGGCCTCACTGAAACAGATGTCTGGTGTCAAAGTCATGGCCTGAAGCTCAATGCCAAAAAGTGTATTGTCATCCCCTTTGGTAAAAACTCTGTACTCATGAACTACCACATAGCTGGTAGTATACTTAATGCTAAAAATGTGATAAGAGACCTTGGGACACAGGTGGACAGTAGTCTCTCCTTTGATAATCACATCGCCACAGTGGTCAGGAAATCCTTCTATGTGGCTCATCTCATCACAAAAGGTTTCTCGTCCAGAAAAAGAGGTCATTGTTCCCCTCTACTCATCGCTCATTAGACCCATTATAGAGTACAACACAAGACATCTACAACAACTGGAAAGGCCACAGAAATACCTCACAAAGAGGATTACTGGCCTCAAACAGATTCCCTACGCAGACCATCTCAAAAAACTCCAGCTTTACTCCGTCGCATATTGCCTACTCAGAGGCGATCTCTGCCTAACATACAAAGCTATGTCTAACCCAGAGCTGTTGGACATGCTCCACTTAAAGAAATCCCATTCCCTCAGAGCTACACGCTCTAGGGACCTAAACCTTGTCACCACAATAAACAGAACATGCTGGAGGGATAGATTCCTGTCCCAGAGACTTCCCATACTCTGGAACAGATTACCTATCTATGTCAAATAGAGCTCCTCATTAGCACTTTTCAAGAAAAATCTTGATGATTGGATGGGAAATAGGAAATTCACCCCAAGGATCACTTCTGTGGCTCTGCTCAACAGGGGCACAGGAAAATAATTTTCTTGGGTGGCGAAAGCCAGGGTACATTTTTGGCTAGGCTTATATAGGCCCTAGGGCCAATAGCCTAGTACCTACCTATGAACTTAAATAGGGATAGGGAGGAACCCTGCTTCACACAGATGGGGAGCCTGTTCCAGAGAATGGGAATTTTCTGAGAAACATATCTGTCTCTTAAACATGTCCTATTTATATGGCAAGCAAAATTTAGGTCCTTCAGTCTAGTAGTTCAGAGAATGTTTGTTTTGCAGATGTACAAAAGGTTCATGAAAAGAAGGCCCAGGTATGCCTTGCACGACAGGCAAAGATCACCTGTCAGAAGTCTGTATAATACTGAGTAAAGAGGCAGAGTTTTCAGCTGATGAGCCTAGCACATTGTGCTTACTGTCTGTATTCTTTTTGTAAGGAACCTTAGTCAACATTTCAGTTGCTTAATGGTTATGGTGAGGTATACACCGAAGGGAGTATTATACTCTACGATGGCTCTGAAGAGGTCGGAATACAGTGGTATATGACCTCTCTGGACACAGATGCCATGCTATTGCTTATAAGTTAATACTTAATCTACAGAAGTCACAACAACATAACCCAAACAAATTCTGAACCATAATAAAAATTTCCTAAACCTGGCAAAGTTTCCTAATGCAGCCGTCTACTACAGAAACTGATAAAACTGCAACCACTAACTTTTATAAAAGCTATAACATCTATAATCATGCGTTCTCCCAACAATCCTCCCCCTCCCTCACAACACTTCTGTATGAATTCATACTCACTGAAACATGCCTCTGCTCTGTCCCCACAATTTAAAATACTTACTTTGACATTGACTTAGCAATAGAAAAATTACCAGGTAAATACTTAAACTTCACTGTAAGTGCACTAGCATAACCCCATGTCGGTATTCATAAATAAGTCCATACAGGAATTTATGACAGACACAAGGTCTTAAAATGTTAGTTTTTGCAAGCAAATGAGAAAACAACGTGGAAGAAAAATACCCAGATAGTTTCATTAATATCAGGAGTAATGGCAGTGATAACAAAGAATTCAGAATCGTACTTAAGTATGTTACCAATGTAACCCTGTACGAACTGCAACAGGAGGAAATTCTGGGTACAATGCAGGTGCTGAGAAGAGCAACATCAAAGACTGAAACAACACTAATTTCATGAACGTTAATTATACCCAGGCTTAGGAATGGGGTCTATCCCAGTCAAGGTATGTGAAAAACTTAACAATATGAAGAAATTAAACTGAGAGAAACCTATATTCCACAGACATGGAAGTAATTCCACATCCTACCGCTACACAAAGGAAACAGAGGTAATCCAGAGGGCTTGAGTGAAGTCTGGTATCCCACCTGTGATCCAGAGGGTGGCAGGATTGACACGAAACAGAGTATAAAGGATTAGTCCAGATAAAATCACTTTAGCTAGCAGATCTAGGAGACTCTGTCTCTCTGATACCCTCCCCATGGGAGAATCCATACACCTTGTTGAAGTTTTCAGTAGTTTATTCGGTTAAGCAGGTAGATGGACGAGTGTTCTTGCTCTAAAGTACCGCTACAAAAAGGATGATACTCCACAGTACTGACCAACTACAGACCCATTGACATACTCTCAACACTTTCCAAAATCCTTGAAAGATGTGTACATATTCATCTTCTTTACCACGTTCTAGAAATCAGCTTGCCCTCACCAGCACAACATGGGTTCTACCCTACCCATAGCACTAACATTTCCCTAATAAACTTCCTTAACACCAAAGAAATGAAGGCAACTGAGTCTCCATTTTATTCCTTGATTTATACAAAGCTTTTAATACTGTCTCCTATCAGCACCTATTACAAAAGTCTCAAACCTAGATGTCTCTACTTCCACCAACACCTGGTTCCATGGCTATTTATCTGGCAAACACCAGTCCATGAAACACTGACTCATCCTTCTTACCAAGGACTATTGGCATTGCTCAAGTCTCCATATTTGGACCTCTGATGTTTAATGTCTTTATAGATGATGTTCTGTTGGCTGCAAATCATCCTTCCATAATACAATATGCAGATGACTCAGTCACTGCCGTACAGGAACTACAATTCAAAACACGGCAATCTTTCTCCAAAACAGAACCTTGACTACTAAATTCCCAACTCCTCCTCAGTCCCAAAAAATGAAAACTAATGCTACTCACTTTAAAGAACCTCCTGGCTGATAAATTAAGCTCCAACTTTACTCATCTCTCCTCCTAAATGTTCCCTCAGGAAATATCATCAAATATAACTCCCCCCTACTATCACTAGGGAACAGGTCCTTAATGCTCTCTCTAAGACCAAGAGCATCAATGGGCCCAGACAATATCCCAGGATGCCTTCTAAATAGCATGAAACATGACCTATCATGGCCTCTGGAATTATTATTTAACTGTAGTTTCCAAACAGGCTTCATGCCTCATGAATGGAGAAAGGCAACAGTCATCCCTCTGCATAAAAGTGGGCCACCTACAGACTCTGGAAACTACAGACTCATAAGTCTCACTAGTCTTATATGTAAAGCCATGGAAAGAATTATCATGGAGATGATCAAGAGAGACATAGTAAACCTCCAGACACTGGACCCAACCCAGTTTGGTTTTGTCAGGGGCAGATCATGCTTACTCAACCTGGTGGACTTCTTTGAGAAGGTCACCAAAGCAATGGATAAGGGCAAAATCGTTCACACTGCCTACCTTGACTTGGCCAAGGCATTTGACACAATACCCCACTCAGGCATTGTTGACAAAATCAAGAGGTTAGATACAAACCAGTATGTCACCTGGTTGATACCCAACTGGCTCACAGACAGGACCCAGGAAGTTAGAATTGGGGAGTCCACCTCTACAAAGAGGTCATTCACAAATGGAGTCCCTCAGGGATCAGTCCTTGGACCACTCCCTTTTGGCATTTACTTCTCAGAAGTCAAGGCCAATGTCAGTGATCTCTGACTGACTAAATCTGCAGATGATTGCAAATTAGGAGCTGTCATTGAATTTCATACTGACACAAATGTTCTCCAGGAGGGGCTGACACTGACAAACAACTGGTGTCAGAGCCATGGACTAAAACTAAATGCAAAGAAATCCATAATAGTATCCTTTGGGAAGTCATCCATTCCTGGTAACTATCATATTGACAACACACCCCTTAGAGTTGACCCAGAAATCAGGGACTTAGAGACACACGTAGTAGATAGTAATCTAGCCTTTGATTATCATGTGTCTGCAGTAATGAAGAAATCATTCTGTGTTGCACAACTTATAAACAAAGGTATGGCATCTAAGTCAAAGGAAGTCATTGTTCCACTGTATTTGGCATTTATCAGACCTATCATTGAGTACAATGCCCCCTTTGGTATGTACCTAACCAGGCATATCCAACAACTGGAACGTCCACAGAGGTTCCTCACTAAAATAATACAGGGCATAAGTAATATGTCCTATGCAGACTGCCTCAAGGCCCTATCCCTGTATTCTATCTCCTACAGGCTTTTGAGAGGAGATCTATTCCTGGCATAAAGGGCATTGTCAGACCCCACTCTGATGGACTTTCTGCAATATCCACAAAACAAACAGTAGCAGAATTACCCATTCTAAAGACTTAAACCTTGCCTGTGGTATAAATAGGACCTGCTGGAGAGATAGGTATGTATCCCAGAGACTACCCTGTCTATGGAACAGGCTCCCCATCTATGTGAAGCCCAGTTTAAGTGCACCTTGAACAATTGGATGGGAAACCAGAAATTCATCCCTGGTCTGGCACCTATGTCTCTAATGAAAACAGGTAATCAGTAAATGGTTCATCTCCCAGGCCCATGTTTACACTTATCAAGGATATCAGAACTTGTCAAAGATTTGGGATGCATCACTAGGCTTAAAAAGGCCCTTGTGGTCGCTAGCCTAGTAAACACCTATGAACCTACAATATGAAAATAAACAGCTATTCACCATACCATCAGCCAACCAAAGATACTAGCACCAAGATGGTCACCCATACAAAACAACTACATGCTATCATTGATGAAAACCAAAATTTTGTTTTTTGCTTTACTTCCAAACCACCATCAAAAAAACTCATCAAAAATTTGGCCTGCTCCACCATGCAAAGCCTTTTCTCACAGACTCTGACAGGAAATCATAGCTTCTATATACTTGTTTCCAAACCTTCGTTATACAGTCCCTATTTTCACAATCTTACAAACCACCCAATCATCAAAAACAGAACAATGTTATAAAGAAACTGTAAAATTTGCCACAGTTCATCAGACAACTCATACCACTGTACAGCTTTTAAACATTAGAACTGTAACACTTTATTGGCATGCGGCTGACATTTGCATACAACTTGCTCTATCAGTCAAATAAATGTGTTTCTCTAAAAAAACTTCTCCAGTGGTACTCTCCCAGAAGGCAACTACGCCCTGAAGACAAATGTCTTGCCTTCACCTCCAAATCTCACAATATTGCAGGAAATGTCTTGTACTCCAACTTTGTGTCTAAGCTCTGGAACTTCCTGCCACCACCCATAAAAAATACTGAAATGTCAGAACCTTTAAAACACAAATTAAATGACATCTCAAAGACACATGAAAATGCTACTACCTCTGTCACTGGTTAAAATCTGTACTCCTTCATGAACATATCATATCCTATACTATCCTACAATTTAAGAACCACAGCCACCAAGAAGCCCTCTACTACTACAAAAGCCCCCTTATACTACAAGTTCCTACATCACCACCGACCTTCAGCCAGCTACACCTTTCCAGTTTCCTTTAACTTTACTTCTCCTATGTATTTCCAAATCAGCAATTTCTTCCTCTTAACATCTTCTTTTAAACTTACAGAATCCTTTCCATTTATTTTCAGCACCTGCATTAATATCTTTTAGTATGGAAACCGTATTTATAAACAATTGTTGTAATTTGCTGTGGAACAATCTTAAAAATTTGTGATTTTTGTACCGGACCTTTTCCTCTGGGCCACAAGCAAAAAGGTGTTACTTGTTGGCCAGCTGGACTTCTCCAGTAAACAAATACAAAATAAAATAATAAATAAATAACCACAATGTAACAGCATTAGTTAGGAAATTCATCTAGAAACCAATCTGCTCATTGCAGCTAATTGCCAATGTTAAGAAATGTCAACCGGTGATGCAGTAACTTATTCAAATAGTCACTTGCAAATCAAAGAACACTCAGCACAAGTTTTCTCTTTTTCATAGACCCTTTTATTAACACACATGTGGGAAACCCAAAATCAATATAGGCAGTCTCCCTGAACAAAAGAAGCTGCGAGCTTATATATGCTTAGATAATACTTTACTAAGTTAACTAGGTGCACCAATAGACAATAAAGGATTTGCATATACCAATCAGGTAGTTCCCCATAAACATTAAGACACACCTGAATACTTATTGCTAGGTCGAAAAAGAAAATCGGATATAAGTCCGTATAAGGACTTGTTTCCTTGACCACATGACTTGATCACAGTGTTTGCTTACTCCATGCAGTCAATCACGTATTCTTAACCTTCAATACACCTGCTTTTAAACTTTCAGATTTTACAATCCCCTATTTGATGCTAGTTAAGCATCACCATACAGTCTAGCAAGCATTTTTCCATAATTCAACATTACCATAACATCTGAAATCTCAGCATTATTGCACATTTACTTCATTGCTTTTATCTTTAAAAACTGGCATGTAAAACTTTGATTGAGCTTTTGCTGCCTTAGCAGCTAGTAGTTTACAAATCAATGTCCTTATTAAAAACAGAACCAAAAAGGATATTAAGGCAATTATAGCAGTTAGCATTAGCAGCTTTAGTATGCCACCTCCCCAGCCAGAGAATAAGTTATTCAACCATGCCGATGTGGAGCTATCGGCTTCCTTAGCCTCTGACAGGTATGACACCTTCTGGATCAGCTCCAGATGGCTAGTTATCTCATGCTGAGTGTCAGGAATAAAAGTACAGCACTCCTCATGGATTAAAGCACAAGTACCCCCTTTAGCCGCAAGTACGAAATCAAGAGTCATACGGTTTTGTAGGACTACAGCTATCATGGCTGTCAGTTCATAAGTTATAAGTTTTAGTTCATAGGTTCATAGGTTCATAGGTTGGTACTAGGCTATCAGCCCTAGGGCCTATAGAAGCCTAGCCATACCAATTCCCTGGCTATTTCTTCCCACACTATTTAATTCCCTGGACCCCTGTCTAGCAGGGCGACTGACATGATCCCCGGGATGATGCTGAAAAAGTTGCATTGCTCAGGGTTTCAAGGAGTTTTGACAGTTTTCTCAGTTCCCAAATTGATTTTACTGCCCCACAAGAGGGTATCATGCCAGCCCCAAAAATGACATTGTCCTCAAGGTCTACTTGTGCTAACCCTTTAGTGCTGGCATGGGCAAGATCATGATGGTAGATCCAGGATGCATCCACCTTATCCACAGGGTTACTAGGAGCCTTCACTTCTCGAACATTTTGGATATTTCCCCAGGGTAATGTATATATATGTGTCGCATGGCCGGGATTAAATAACCCAGAAAACAGCTGCCAGACCAGTTCTCGGGTAGCCATTTATATGCTTTTTTTCACAGATAAATTAGCAGCCATCATTTAAGATTACTTTTGAGACATTTTCAGAAACTTTATTGTTAATAACAGTGTGGAATAATACATTAAAGCCCAGATCATCCTGCATTTAAGCATATTTAGAGAGGTTATGTCTCTGCATGTCATCTTCAAAAATCCATTCCTGCAGATGAAGTAGTTTGTGCATGTTGTTTAGTCTCTTTGATGTCACTTTCTTTCTGGCAGTACCCTGTGGGCACATTCTCCAATCAGAAAAAGATGCTTCTCTGACCCTTGATTGATTTGCAATAGAAGATAGAAGGATGGCATGGCAGACTCTTATGATAGAAGTGTCACAACTACTCCACCCCACTTTTTTGGATCCATTCTACTTAAGACAGAAAATGCCATGCTGGTGAAAGGCCAACGAAAGTGACACAGTCTTGTTAGGATGTGACACCAATTCCCCAGTAAGATTGGTTAAAATAGGCTGGTACATAGAGGTGTTGAAGGGAAAGATCATAAATAGAATACCATCATGAGCAGTAGGAATCATGGTGCAAACCCAACAATTACTGATATTGAAAGAGGAAGCATACATCAACTTGAAGGCATGATACATGTTAAAGTTCAGGTGGCAACTAGTTACTCATTGTTGGACATGAAGGTGTGGGGTGGTCACAAGACCGGTGAAAGTAGCTGAAAAAGGAATGGCCACAATATCAAAAGTAGGAGTACAAGAAGTGTGCTGCAAATACATGTATAATGTTTCTGAGGGAAAGAAGTGGCCCACAAGGAAGGCTGAGATTGCAGTTGTACCAAAGGGGCGAAGAGTCTTGAGTGAAGAGCCAGTTGAGTCCGTCAGGAGATGCACAGTAGGGGGGAGGCTGTGGTCATGGCTAGAAGAGTAAAATATAGTTCACGGCTTTAAGAGGGTGGTTTAGTGTGGCTTCTGGTGCGACGTACAACAGGTTCTGGAATGTCCTGAGGTGGAAGAGAAAGAAAGTGGTTGTTGGTCTTCTGAAGGCACAGTTTTCTTGACTTGTGACCCGTGTATCCAGGTATATGATCCTTGTAGTCAAACAGCAGAGAAGGTGGTGAGCAAAACCAGGTAGGGCCCCTTCCAGTGGGGCTGCAAGGCTGTTTTCCAACTGAAAGATTTAACATACACCCAGTCACCTGGTTGAAGGTGATTTGCCAGGTCAGATTTGGGTAGAGTTTGAGCTTGTATGACCTGGCGGTGGTGATGCTGTAAAACAGAAACAAGAAATTTGCAGTGGGACAACAAATTAGCATCATGTAACTGATAATCAGAAAAAGGAGGTGGTGGGGTGAGGGGCATACGAATAGGTTGGCTCATAATGATTTCATGTGGAGAAAGACCCTTGGAGTTATGAGGCTGGCCTCACATGGAGAATAATACTAAAGGTAGTGCTTGTACCCAGGTGAGGCCTGTTTCTGCAGTAAGCTTAGATAGGCATACCTTGATGGTTTGATTTGCCCTTTCAATAATGCCAGAGGCTTGAGGTCTATAAGGGCAATGAAACTTCAATACTATGCCCACCATTTTGCAAATTGCTTGTGTTAACTGTGAGGTAAAGTGCATGTCCCTGTCAGAATAAGTAAGGCATGGTATCCCAAAATAGGGAATAAACTCAGTGCATAACTTTTTAGCAACAGAAATAGTGTCATTCTTGGCACATGGATAGGCCTCAACCCAGGCAGAGTAAACATCAATTATAGTAAGAACGTATCTGAAACGTGCAAAAGGAGGTAGTTCGATGAAGTCCCATTGGAGGGCACAAAAGGGACCTAATGGTTTTGGTAGAGGCTGGGGTGAGACCTGGGTGCCTTTTGAAATATTAAACTGTAAACAGCTTGAGCAACTGGACACAAAATGGCGTACAGACTCCGAAAGACCAGGTGCATTCCAATCGCATTGGATCAGCTTAATTAGTGAATTCTTGCCCAAATGAACAGGAAGATGATAGGTGCGGATCAATTGGTGCAAAAAGGCTTTTGGTGCTACAGGGCACCCATCTGGATGTCTCCAGATGGAGTCTTTACCACATTTACAATTTGCATGTATACACTGAGTCACCTCAGAATCTGATGCACCGTTCTGTAGATTCAATAAACACTGATTTGAGAAAGTAGGCATTTGCAATGTCTGTTGAAATACACACACCTGTGTTGTTTGTCCCTGAACAGAGGTGGAAAGAGCAGCTTGTTTTGCAGCCCAATCTACCATAGTGTTTCCCTTACTTTCAAAAAAGTCATCAGACTGGTGGGCTGCAATATTAATAACAGCAACTTGTTTTGGTAACAGAAGACATTGTAACAACATGTCAACATAGAATGCATGCTTGACAATAGTACCACTAGATGTAAGGAATCTCTGTTCTTTCCATAAAGTGCCAAAGTCATGTACTACACCATGTGCAAAGCAGGAGTCAGTGTATATATTGACTGCTTTGTTCTTGGCCAATTGACAGGCAGTAGAGAGAGAGCTACTAATTCGGGTACTTGACCTGATGCAGGAGCGGCCTTAGGTCAACTGGTGCCCTAGGCAAAAAGGCAAAGGCCCCCCCCCCACACCACCCGTGCCTATCCTGGACTACCTACACCAAATAAATACTGGAAAAAACCCCTGTTGTGTAGTGGCGCCTAGGGCACCCACCTAGTTGGCCTATGCCTAAGGCCGGCTATGACCTGATGAACCAGGTGGTAAAGTTCCAGTTGACAATACCAAGTTTTTTGAGCAGACAGCCCAAGCAGCTGACAGCTGTCCATTTTGATTGTGCAGACAACGAAAAGTACCAGATCTGGATTTTGTAAAGGGACATCCTGGAGGTCTAACCTAGGAGGAAGAGAAGAATTAACAACAATAAGACAATCATGGGGTTCACTCTTATCCAAGGTGGGGATTAATGATGCTGGTTTAAGTGCCGGGCATCTAACAATTTGGAGGGCAGGGTTAGCAAGTAAAGTCAACTCATATTTCGTCAGTCTAGAGGGAGATAAATATCGTTTTCATTTTTAAGAGTAAGGCGTGAACTGCATGAGGGACAGCTAAAAAGGTATTGTGTCCTAAGGTGATGGAAGCTGCAAGATCTGCAAGGATGGCTGCAGCTGTGACTGTCCTCAAACATGCAGGTAATCCAGAAGCTACGACATCCAATTGGGTGCTAAAATATGCTGTCAGTCATTAACCTCTGGTGCGTTGCTGTGCTAAAAGACCCAATGCCACATTATTTTGTTCACTACAGAAAAGAATAAATGGTTTCAAGTAATCTGGTAGGCCTAGGGCAGGCGGGTTGGATAATTGCACCTTGAGCTGTAGCAAAGCATTATCATGCTCCCCTGACTAGGGAAGAGGCTTGGGAGTATCTTTCTTCAATAAAGCAAGTAAAGGCTGAGTCATTTCTGAGAAATTAGAGACCCATTGGCGGTAGTAGCCTGCTAGTCCCAAAAATCCATGGAGCTGGTGCTGGGAAGTAGGATGGGGTGCATTTTGGATGTCTGTTACATGGGAGGGCAAAGCTCTCACAGTGTTATATGAGACTAAATGACCTAAATATTTAATTTCAGGTTAGCAAAAGTGCAGTTTGGATCTGTTCACTTTAAAATCCTGAAGAGCCAAATACTCCAAAATGGCAAGGGTGTCTCTTTGACACGCTTGGGGAGTAGTAGAGACAATGAGTATGTCATTGACATACTGCAGCAGCGTAGTTTCAGCAGGAAGAGCAAGGGCATCCAACTGCCGCTTCATTTCTCTGGAAAAAAGCATAGGTGATTCTACATACCCCTTGTGGAGTCTAGTCCATGTATATTGCTGCCCCTGGTATGTGAATGCAAAAAGATATTGACTATCCAAATGAATCGGAATACAGAAAAATGCAGAAGAAATGTTTATCACAGAAAAAGTAGTGGCAGACAGAGGGATGCAGCTCAGGATTGCAGCAGAATTAGGTACTATAGGGAAGGCAGATAGAATGGCCTTGTTAATGGCCCTAAGGTCTTGAACAAACCGATACATTTCCCTGCCTGATTTCTTGACTGGTAGAATAGGAATATTGCATGGGCTAACTGTATGAACTATAATGCCCTGTTGCAATAATGATTGGATTACTGGAGCGATCCTTGCTTCCGTCTGGGCAGAAAGAGAGTATTGAGGCACTTTGGGCAATGCTGCACCAGGCCTCAAGGTGATTTTAACTGGATCCGCATGACGTAAGAGGCCCACGTCATTGTCATGGGTGGCCCACAGTGATGCAGAAAGAGCATCTAGTGAGGAGTGGGAAGGAGTAGGTTGTTCTTGACATGGCGTGAACACCGCTTGCAAATAGTTGGAATCGGCCGAGGTACATATTCCTAACATGGCATGGTCTTGTTCTTCTGGTGGGATTTCCAGAAAAATTCCTTCTTCAGTGCAATAAATTGTGCACCCTAGTTTATATAACAGATCATGGCCGAGTAGGTTCAATGGTGCTGACATGCCAACTAAAAAGGCATGATGTTCTGTTAAAGGACCCTGGCTCACTGGTACTTGAACTGTATTGGGGTAGCTTATGGGGATCCTGGAAACTCCCACACCTTTAGCAGTGCTGCCAGAGAGGGGTAGATTTTTGGCAGGTTTTAGTGTAAGCATAAATTTGGTGGCCCCTGTATCTACTAAGAAAGGGATAGGATTATTTAGTATGGTTAATGTTATCAATGGGCCTTGTTGGTCAATTGGAACAAATGGGAAAAGTTGCTGTCTGTTCAGGGGAGCCCTATAGTGACTGTTGGGCATCAGGCCAGACTGGAGGGGTCCAGGCAGAGTCCCAAGGCTGATTCTGGCCAGACTGAGACTGTTCTCTTGTCTAAAGGGGTTACCTAGTGAAAATTCTTCTGAGGGAGGTAGTGGTTGCAGTGCTAGGTATGGACAGCTGTCCCTCCAATGACCAGTCTGCCCACAGTTGAAACAGAGGTTACTATTTCCACAACCATCCCACATTTGCCTCCGAGCTTGTTGTCAGAAGCCATTATTTGCAGGGGGTCACTGAGAGGGGCCTTGCGCTGAAAATCCTGGTCCATTAAGGCCTCGTCTTCCCAAGCGATTTCTCCCTCCTCGGCCCCGCTGCCCAAAGGAAGAGAACATATGTAAATGGGCCTGAAGAAGATGATTTTGTATGCCCTTTTTTCCTTTACCATAAAGTCAGATACATATTTCACCTGGGTAACTAGCTCATGCAAGCCTAGGCTGAGCCAATTCAAACACACCTTCTTTAATTGATCTCAAACCGGGGGTAGAAGACCATCTACAAAGGTAGCGGACAACCTGCTGGCTGCAGGACCTTCCATCGGCTCAGGATACCCTGAGTAGGCTTCAAAGGCGTCAGTAAGATGTGACAGATAGGAGTCCACTGGTTTATCTTCTCATTGCTGAATGGCCTTAGTCTTCGACCAGTTGGGAAGAGGGGGGAAAATAGCCATAATGGCATCCAGTATGCAGCTTCTAATCGACTCAAAGTCATCATTTCCCATTCTTCCATGCTGCAGAACAGGATTTGGGACATTTTCATGGACCCATATTCATTCTAAAAGGTCAACTGGAACAGCGTATTGCAACACCCCCCCTTACTTCTTCAATAGTGGGGGTTTGAAGACTAACATGACCAGCCAAAATTCGTTGGAATTTTGCTTGATCGCTTGAAAATCTACAGCCGACCATGTCCTGGTCTCAGTTATGGTAGAAGGGGCAGTTTCATCTCTACCGTGTGCAGGGTTTGGGAGTTCTCTTAAGGGAAAATACCCTTTTTCATCATCCTCCTCAGACGAAGATGAGGAGGAAGAGTCCTCATCAGAATCAGGATTGAAACTATCTGGTCTTAAATAACCTTTTCCAGTATCACTGAGAATTGGGAAGTACCCTAGCAGTTTCTGCGCAAATTTTGAACCCTGCTTTTTGTTGCCCTTAAGAAATTTTAAAAACATTAGATTTGGATCCCTAGATCTGGTGTGTAATGCTGGACTAGTATAAGGGGTGGATTCATCTCTAAGCTGAAGTCTAGGGCCGAGTTGGTCTGTTCCTTGACTAGCTGCTCCATCAGAAGTAGACGTAACGTGGGAATTACTTACTGTTGGTGCCATTTGACCCACACCTTTCAGCAACTGTGGTTGCTGAACAGTATCATTGGTGGATTGCCAGACAGGCAGGAGTATGGCAGGTTGTTGCACCTGCTGTTGGGCTGCTGGCTCATGCTCCTGCTCCTGGCCCGATATTTCATATGCAGGTGGCGTGGTGAGTTGAGGCAAAGTAAAAACTTGTTCTTCTTCGGAGGATTCAGTTGAACCTATATTTAACTGACTTAAGCCCACTACGGGGTACAGCCCTTTGTATGGCAGAGTCTCTAAGGGTTTCCCTTCTACTATTCCCACTTTATATGCTGTGTGATTCAATACCTTCAACAGTCCTTTTAATTTGTCCTGATTAAATTTTAAGCTTCTTATTATGGAGTCCTTTTCCCTATCTTTTGATTTCACTTGCTAATCATTAAAAGCCACCCAACATCTGTATGGTACCCTTTCCCTTGTTCTTTTAGTTTCTTTTGTAAATTAGTCAGTATGTTTTTGTCAAAACTGCCATTAGCTGGGAAGCATTATTTCCCATCATTCTTGGTGAGAGTAACCAAATGATTCAGATACAAACAGCTTTCTCATGAAACTTTGTAAAACATGTAGCAGGTCACAGTTCCTCTTTCTGGCTGTAAGTCTTTACCTGCACTCACTCCCATGTTGTCTCTTTTTTTTTTTGACACTGAACTACAGTTGATAACCCACACTCACATGTATGTCGCCAGAAGATTATCATTTAGCCCCCACCCATTCAGTAACGAATCATGACACTTACCTTTTTGAAAGTTCCACGAAAGAGAGAGAAGGAAAAAACAAGACTTGTAATGTAAATCAGGCACTTGCAAATGTCTGAGGTCCTGGAAGACAGAAAACTATCTGCAGGCCCATTAATGAGATGTCAGCCATCTGCTCGAGCCCATCCCTGGATTTCTGATCCGAGTTGCAGTGCCAAACTGTTAAGAAATGTCAACAGGTGATGCAGTAACTTTTTCAAATAGTCAACTGCAAATCAAAGAACACTCAGCACAAGTTCTCTCTTTTTCATAGACACTTTTATTAACACACATGTGGGAGACCCAAAATCAATATAGGGAGTCTCCCCAAACAAAAGAAGCTGTGAGCTTATATACGCTTAGATAATACTGATACTAGGTTAACTAGTTGCACCAATAGATAATAAAGGATTTGCATATACCAATCATGTAGTTCCCAGTGCACCAATAGATAATAAAGGATTTGCATATACCAATCATGTAGTTCCCAGTAAGCATTAAGACACACCTGAATACTTATTGCTAGGTAGAAAAAGAAAATCAGACATAAGTCCATATAAGGACTTGTTTCCTTGACCACATAACTTTTGATCACAGTGTTTGCTTACTCCGTGCAGTCAGTCATGTACTCGTAACCTTCAGTACACCTGCTTTTGACCTTTCAGATTTTACACCAAAGAATGTCCTCCATCTCTAGAAGTTATTGTCTCCTTATATTCAACACCAATCAATTCACTACACCGTAAGTATCAGAATGATTCTGTTGTAGTCCACGTGGGTGATAATCACCTGAGATGTATTTGAGACATAACACCCTGGACTGTATGGATAGAGACATTATTGAGCTCTCTGAATTCTTCATTCTATCTTCACCAAGCATTGTGCCACAGTACACATAACAGATGACTGACTTCAATAATTAGCTTAGTTTCTGGTGTCTTTCCAGGGGGAGTCAATGTTTCTCAGTATGGGAGGATATGGTTAACAAGCCACATTGCTTTCCAGAGGATGGTCTGCATCTGTTCCCCCAGGCTTCTGAATATTAGCTAAATTTTATCAATCCCTTAGAGCCATTTTTAGGCAGGGCTAAATTAACAAGCCTACCAACATAGCAAATAAAACCCAAAGTAACATAAAGGTGTTATGCTCAATGCTAGGAGCCTAAACAATTCCACACCCTACAAGATCTCCTCAGTCTGGGGAATATAGACATATGTGCCGTTACTGAGACATGGTTTAAATTCTCTGAATGTACTCCATTAGTGCAAAGATTCAGCACTTGCCACACATTTGGATCACGGGCTGACCAGACAGGGACAAAAATGGTTCATAGGTATATCAGGCTAGGCTCCTGAGGGGGAGGCATTTACAAGCCTAGTTTTATAGCCTAATAGCTTACGGCTTTGCCACCCTGGGGAACTATACCCATTATTTTGCTGTGCCTCTGTCGCAAGTAAGTGATGTGAAGGTAATCCTGGGGTATATCTGATCGATCTCCCATCCATTGGTCATTTCTCTCTCACAAGGCCAGCCGTGCTCTGCCTCACATATACCGGGATTTTATTCGTCAGATACATTCCGAATGGAGTCCTGATCTACACTAGCAACAAATATACCTCTAAATTGGTTAAAAAGGATGATTCTTCTGGAGTATATCCATGGGCAAATCACCATAGACAAAGTTCTATGCAATACTCTATCAAGCTGTAGATCACCCTCTATGTCCCAAGTGTCCCAAGAATCCCATAGCTTGTACTTAGACCTACTGGAGAAATTCACCATCAAACCAAGTACCCTATTCATGAGAGACTTTAATTAGCCCTCTGCAGACTGGGAAACATACACTGCCTCATACTTGCAGACACAGTGATTTCTGAACATTATTAACACAAATCCCCTTGATCAGATAGTTTGTCAAACACACTGAAATAGGTACTAGCTGGACCACAAAGCTGTCTGCTTGAAATAAAAATTAATTTGATAACCCCAGCAAATGCAGTAACAGTTAGAAACTATTCCAAAGCAAACTACATTCTATTAAGCAATAGTCTGTCAAAAATTCAGTGCCCCACTTAACCCCGAGTTCACAGCAACCTATGCAGAATTGTTCACAGAGACCCTGTACAACTATGTAAATGGCTGTATAGAGCCTGATGTACCTTCTAGAAGAAAGCCCAAAACAAACTCTATAAGCAAACAAAGTGGTGGAATCCTAACCTTCATAGTGTATATAACAAAAGGAAAAAAGTCATGGCTGAAATCGAGAAGAGCAACTCCCATAATGATAAGAGCTCTCTAATTAATCTAAAGAGTAAACTAAGAAGACAAATTAAGCCCAATAAGTCCAATTACATGGTCAAGATAGCCTCACAGGGTAAAGACAACCACAAGGTCTTCTACAGCAATGTCCGTAACCTAAAAGGCAACACACAACAGTCACCTTTACTGCAGCAGAGTGACATACCAAATCTATTGGCTGACAAATTTGGCATAAATGTCACCTCCCACTCCTTCCTGCCTCTATCAATGAAATACCTACTAGCATAACCCCCAGCTATTATCTGGGAGCGGCTCCTAGAGGCACTCACCAAAGCTGAAAACAAAGCCTCAATGGGCCTCAACAGTATTCTGGGATTCCTAATAAATAGCTTGAAACATAGTCTATCATGACCATTTGAGCCTCTTTTCAAATATAGCCTCAAAACAGGCTCTGTATCATGAGAATGGAGGACTACAACCATTATCCCACTTCATAAGGGTAGACCATCAGCTGACCCCAGAAATTACAGACCCAATACTCTGACGAGTCTAATATGCAAAAACATGGAACAACTTATGGAAATGATCAGCAAAGACATAGGAGTCTTTCAGACACTGGAATCAACCCAGTTTAGCTTTGTCAAGCAAAGGTCATGCCTACTAAACCTGGTGGATTTCTTTGGGAAGGTGGGGAAAATGGTGCATACTCCCTACCTGGTCCTGGCTAAGGTGTTCATTACAATACCCCACATGGGTGTAGTTGACAAATTCACTGAACTGGGCATAATTCCTCTACATAACTCACTGGATTGCCAGCTGTTTCACAGATAGGACCCAGGAAGTCACAACTTGTGAGACTACCACCACTAGGAGATGGTCACCAGTGGGGTACCTCAGGGTTCCATGCTGAGATCACTCCTATTTGCCATCTACTTCTCAGAGTTAAAGGCTAATTTCAAGGGCCTTTGGCTGAACAAGTTTACAGATGACTGCAAATTGAGAATTATCATTGTTTGCCCATGACACAAATGGGTCTATGTTCAGCTACTGAATTGAAATATCAGCACATGGCTAAACATGAAATGTAAAACATACACCGACACAAACAACTAACACAAGCAAATGACTGGTGCCATATTCATGCATCAAAACTGAATGCCAAGAAATGCACTTTAGTGCCTTTTGGAAAAATGGCTTATTACTCCATCAGTAAGACACCCCTAAGAGTTGACCTGGTAGTCAAGAATCTGAGAACATATGTAGACAGTAATCTGGCCTGGAATGCCATCCAGGTTGAAGAAAGTCATAATGTCACTTTATTTGGTCATTATCAGACCCATCATTGAGTATAATGCCCCCTTCAGCATCTACCCAACAAGACTTATGCAACAGTTGGAACACCTACAAAGGCTCATTACCAGTAAAATCCAGGGTTTAAACACACTGTACTACATTTATCAACTTGAAGCCTTATCTCTATACTCTGTCTTCAACAGGTTACTGAGAGATGATCTATAACTGGCATACCTGGCATTCTTGGATCCAGCTCTGGTGGACCTTTTGCAGATCCACAAAATGAACAGCATCAGAACCACTACATCCAAGGATTTAAATTTTGCTTGCAAGATAAATAAGACATGCTGGCAAGACAGATATGTGTGTCAGAGGATCCCCATGCTCTGGAAAAGGCTCCCCATCCATATGAATCCAGAATCCACCCCAACCCTTTGAAAGCATAACCTTGACTAATGGATGAGAAATTGGAAATTCTCCCTGGATCTTGTCCACATGTCTCTGATAGAACGAGGCAGACAGTAACTATGTCCAAGCAAAAATACCCCCTCCCCAGCAACCTCTAGAAACTTCCTAATTAAAATACCCCCTCCTAATAATTGTTGATACATGGGGACACAATTGGGTTAGGTTGTGCAGCTAGGCTTATAAAGGCCCTGGTGGTCTTTAGCCTGGTGCATGCCTAAGAATCTATGAACCTGCCATACCAGTTATTGAATGCAGCACATCCTTTGGGATGTAAGCCCCTAAACTACCAGAAAAGATTAGAAGTGTTGTACTTTTTCTCTGTATCATATAGATTCCTCAGAAGAGACATATGCTCTGCCTTTGGTGCGATTAGGGACCTGGTGGTTCTGGACCTCTTTTACCTTCAGAGATCATACAGTCTCACAAATACCAGAACCAGGGATCTAAGTCATCCTCATCAGATTAATAAAACAAGGTGGAGAAGCAGATTTGTTACTCATTGTCTCCCCAACCTCTGGAAACGAATCTCTCTGTAGATCTTACTGTGTGATACACAACCTTCCTTCAAATGGGACTGGGAGAATTGGATGAAGATTCATAAATTCACACTGGGTTTTACTGTCTTAGCCCTCCTTGAGAGTGGAAGTATAGTCTAGGGTGGTAACTGGTAAGGCACAAGTGTTGCAAGACTCAGTTACCTTGAATTTACCTTGAATTTTCTCATGATTCTTATGAATAAATTAAGCACAGAGCAGGACTAGAAAGTTTTCTTGGCAGAAAATTTGTTCTGGAAAAACATGTTAGTAGATTTAGAAGGATTTACAGCCTAAGGCCTTCAAAATATTCTTAGATATTCATGGGAAATAAATATCTGACTGCTTATCTGTCGCAGGGAGAATTTATTTCTTATGCAATATATTTCCACAAAGTAGTTTTTCTTGATCTCCATTTGATCTAGTTCTTTAAACAGCATTGCTGTGGTTGAGTTGTATTTTGCAGTTTTATACCTCTCACATTGTCACTGCTTGTAGAAAGAGGAAAAGTGAAGTGTGTATATTTTCTTCTTTCTCAAAGCCTATGTTATTTTGGACTGAGAATACATACAACGGGAATCTGAAAACCTATGATTTAATCCCATTCCATTACTTTAAATAAACTGTAAATGAGTATATACGCATGTACACACACACACACACACACACACACACACACACACACACACACACACACACACACACACACACTTCGACATAACGTGGTAGGTAATCATTTGAAATGTCAAGGCTCAGACTGTCAAGTCCCCAAATGTGGAGACCAAATGACTGAAAATCCAGACTTACATTTATTAAGTCCAAGTTTCCATTTTTCAGAATATTCCTATTTCTCTGAGGTATGGTGATCTTGGAGCTGGTTGATATAAGTTCAGAGCTGGGCTTAGGGGACTATCCAGCACTCAAATTGAGGTTTGCAAAGGGGCTTGTCCCATTGCAAAAAAACAAGCTTAAAGGTGAAGAGTGATGTTCTATATGTACTCTTCTCTTGTATTTTTGGTATTTTGATACTCAGTAATCTTATTCATGATATTATAGTTAAAAGCCACATGGTGACTCTAGCAGGTGAATGAACATCAGATGAGGCAAATAGGGCAGAAACGAGAGAATTTTAAGGTGAGTCATGATCGTGGCCTATGGTGGAGTACTTGGATTAGGACAGAACAATAGGAAGCCTATTAATAGGGAGAATATAGCAAAGGAATGGGGACTGGTCCTTGTAAACCAACATACCTGAGTTTAGGTGGGGAACCTATTACTAACTTGCACCTACTTAAGGCCAACATTAAAAGAAACTCCATGCACCTCTGGGGATTGTTGCCATGATTGTGGTATATGGATTGAACTGTTTTTCTTATTGAAATGTTTCTGCTTTGTTGTCATTTTTACCTTTGACTGTTTTTTCAGATGAAATATAACTATTTCTTTTATTCTTACTTTTGTTGGAATCTGAGTAGAAGGGTACACTTGTAAGGGCCCTTAAGCCGTTAGCCTAGTAACCTCCAATGAAAATACTGTTGACATTGTCACATACCAGTGTGATCTCTGCTACAGTTTAGAGAAATGAAAAAAATACAGAACATGCATTACACTTAGATAGAAACTAGAAGTAAAACAACAAATGAAAAAAAATGCAGCACCTGTATCCCACTCAGAAACTAGAAGTAAAACAAGTATATCATGTCGCTTCTTAACTTGAATTGCTTTTGGTTCCTTAAATAAAGGCTTTATTTCTTTGGGAAACATGTCAGCATACTTCTGTGCAGCAAGTCCAGATAGCACTGTGCCATGCACAGATAACAGCAAGCAGTTACAACACCCTCACTAACCTTCAGTGCAAGGAAGTTACTAGTAGGAAGTCTATGGAAACCTGTTATGATAATGTGTGAAAAATACTGCAGAGGAAGCACAATCTAAGCACAAATAATCTGAAATCTGTACATATATCAATACAAGGAGATCTGATTGGGTCAATTTATTTATTAATTGAGTTACTATTTTTTTTAAGTAGGAACATCCATCTGGGTAGGTTCATTTACACAGAACACTCAGGGAAAAAGTTCCACAAGTAATAACAATAAATTAATTGAAGTACAAAATCAATAAAGTAGTCAGGACTGTAAATAATAATAAAAATAATAATAATAATAATTAAAATTCCAACAGATTTGTTTAAAACAACCTATCCTAGCAACAGCTTTGTCATACTCTTCCAGGGATTACAAAGATGGATTGAAACAGTAGGTATTTAAATACATCTAGTACACCAATAAAAGAGTAAAAATAAATCATAAAAATAAACAAACAATTAATGTCTCCAAAAATAGTCCAACCCCCGGATTCTGCAAGCCCTGCATGGTGTGCAGGATTAGTGCAGGGGCTCCAGCAGGTAATATGTCTCCCGTGCGATCCAGGAATAACCTGTAGGGGTGTGCACGAGCACTCTTACACTAGTCCTGCACGGACTCAGCCCCTGTATGCAAATGACCCCATTTGCAGGAGAAATCCATGCAAATGAGGTGAATTTGAGATCCAGGAAGCTGGAAACTGGCTGTGCAGGACTAGTGTAATCTGCAGAAATGTACTCCGCCATTAACGGAGTAGATTTCTGCAACTTACAAAAAGGAGCCATGACAGCTCCAAATAAAGGGTGGATATCATGCATAAAGCAAGTTGGCCATTGGCAAGGAAAACACTTGCAAAAAAAAAAAAATCAACTTTTATATTTTTATTAGCCGATCTCAGCTGTTTAGGCGTAGGGTAGCGGCATGCAAACGGGATCAGGGGGAAAATTAAGAAAACAAACCTAAAATAAGCATTCAAACCAAAATCACTATTTTGCCATTATACTCAATGGCAGGCAGAAGACAACATGGCCAGTGAATAGTGGTTGCTAAGGGGGGAGGCTCAGTGTGAGACATGTAACTATGCATTAGCAGGCAATCCTATGCAAATGAGGGGAATGATAATGAATCCCAGATTTCCCCTGTATGCTAGTCAGCACCCAACAGTGTAAGAGCAGGAATAGCTTGGTGCAAGCCTAGGAGTTAGTTGACATCATAGTGGGGTGTGTCAGGCATACTGTAAGTGGATTTGAGCCCTGTGGCTCGGATTTGCTCCTAGCTTAGCACAGCTAAGCAAGGGTGTGTGTCTGAGGCTGCTTAGCACTCTTTACATTGCCTAAGCAGGTGTGCGCGCCACGCACTGGGTTTTAAAGGAAAAAAAATGTCAACCAGGAAATAGCAGCTCTGTGCACATTTGAGCACTGTGTTGCATGGTGTGCCCCCAGGATTAAACAGGAAGGCAATGGGAAGAGAAAACAGCAGTAGGAAGGTAATCAAGGAGAACTAGCATAGCTGGCAGGTGAAATGTATCAGAATCAGCCAATTACATAGGCAGCACACCAGCTCAGCTCAGAACACTACTATAAACTATGCAAACACCTTCCCCTCTGGGTTTTCCCATACTCTACACCACCAGTGTATACAAGTGGGGAAGTTTTAACAAACAAAACAACAAAATGATAGGGGCTGCAATAGCTATTATACAACATGTGGAAGAGGCTGAGGGTGGTGAGGATGTGAATGCTGTCAACCAACCCACAGTGAGGAGACAGAGAAGAGTGTACAGACCCAGGATAACCTACCAGGGGCTACATGAGCTGGAGATAGTGGAGCGCTAAAGGGTGGACAGGGACCTCATACAGCAAATTGTTGAGCTGTGCCGGCCACACCTGACACACAGAACTAACAGAGGGGAACCCATCCTAATGGATACCAAGGTATGTGTAGGGCTAAGAATACTAGCTACAGGTACCTTCCAAAGGCCAACTGGGGATATAGTAGGGTCATAGGGTTCATAGTAGGTTCAGGCTAACACTACCTTATAGCCATTGGCATTTTAGCAGCCCCCTATCCCCCTGTGAGATTCAAACCCTGTACCTTGTGTTTGTAAGGCAAACACCTTAACCATTAGGCCATATGATGGGGATATCACAGGCATCAGCATCCAGGGTACTCCACCAGTTCCTGGATGCCATGTCAGCACATGCTGGTGAGCACGTATATTTTCCTAACACCCGTGAGGCATTGGCCAGCAATATGCAACTGTTCCACCAAATAGCAGAATACCCTGAGGTAGTGGGTGCTATAGACTGCATGCACATATGTATCAAAGCACCACCCGGTGAATGGGGTAGGGTCTACATCAACCACAAGAGCTTCCCCTCTATCAACTGCCAGGTCGTGTGTGATGCCCAGGGCATAATAATGAATGTGTGTGCTGGCTGCCCTGGAAGCTATCACAATTCCCACATCTCACATCTGACGCAGCTGTACCAGAGATTTGCCAATGGGGACATCCCTTACAGTCACCTGGTGGGGGATGCTGGTTACGTACTGGAGCCATGGCTGATGACACCCATCAGAAATGCACTCACACCCGAACAAGAACTCCATAATGAGGCACATGTACAGACCAGAATTATAACAGAGCATGTGTTTGGGATGCTTAGATCATGGTTTTGGTGTCTGGACACAGCCAGTGGAGCCTTGCAGTACTCACCACCTACATGTACTCAAATTGTCATCGTATGTGCCATGCTACACAATATGATCCTGCGGAAACAGCTACACCAGGAACAGCACGGGGCAGGGCCACACAGCCCCTCACGATTGCCAAGGCCTGACAGGCACAGAGTGACTCAGAGGAGGAATAACATGAGCCTGCCCCAGTAGGCAGGAGGAGGCATGCCCAGTATTCCCTGGCCTTGGCCAAGAGGCAACACATAGCACATAAACTGACACAGGAGGGACCCAGGGAATGACATCTCTCTGCCTCGCACATACAGTAAAAGGGATGCCAAACATGACACTACCTGTGCTCAACCATGTGATGGGAGTGTACTATGTGCATCTGACATATGCAGCCCTGCAACACCACCCTCAATACTGGGACACCCACAAGGTAAGTCACTCAACCTACCAATTGCCGAATGGAGTAGAATGTGTTGTTACCTGTATATATGGTATGGATGAGAGCATGCAAGGGAATCAGGTGGCTGAATGGTATGCCAGCAGATAGTAGAGACCTATAGTGGCATCATGATATCTGTGACAAATACTGGTGTCACCATAGTAGCCAGTGCTACACAGGGCTACAAAACCCACTGCAAGAAATGTGCTGGGCCACATGTGTCCATATGACTCACACATGCCAGTCAGGGAGGATCACATACCCAACAACAGTCTCAGCCAGCAGGACAGGTGTAGACAAACACAAACAAAGGCTGTGCTATGGCCTCTGAATGATGCCTATGGGTAATCCCCCACCAGGCCTACACAGACAGACTACAGCAGGTCAGGCAGTGGGATGTTAGTTCTGAAGGGTAGGAAGTCAGAAACTAATATGTAGGTCAATAAAAGCTAAGACCTGTAGTACACTGATATGCCGCTAGTCAGCATGATAGGTTGGAGTACAGAATAAAATGGAGTACCTGACATACCAATACAGTCATAGCAAATGTGTACAAGTGTCAGGTGTGCCCCCCCCATCCTATGTAGAAATGTAGAAACAGTAAGGTGTGCCCCCCCCCAATCCTGTGTAGAAATGTAAAAACAGTCAGGTGTGCCCCCCCAATCCTGTGTAGAAATGTAGTAACAGTTAGGTGTGACCCCCCAATCCTGTGTAGAAATGTAGAAACAGTCAGTTGTGCCCCCCAGTCCTGTGTAGAAATTTAGTAACAGTCAGGTGTGCCCCCCAATCCTGTGTAGAAATATAGAAACAGTCAGGTGTCCCCCCCACAATCCTATGTAGAAATGTAGTAACAGTCAGGTGTGCCCCAACACTCCTATGTAGACATGTAGAAACAGTCAGGTGTGCCCCTTCCCCCAATCCAGCATAGAAATGTAGTAACAGTCAGGTGTGCCCCCTCCCAACGACTGTGCAGAAATGTAGAAACAGACAGGTGTGCCCCCTCCCCAATCCTGCATAGAAATGTAGTAACAGTCAGGTATGCCCCCTCCCCCAATCCTGTGTAGGAATGTAGAAACAGTTAGGTGTGCTCCCCCCAACCCTACGTAGAAATGTAGTAACAGTGAGGTGTGCCCCCAAACCTATTTAGAAATGTAGTAATGGTCTGGTGTGCCCCCCAATCCGATATACACACGTCATAACAGTCAGGTGTGCCCACTCCACAACCTTATGTAGAAATGCAGTAACATGTATGTGTAGGTATAATACCAGTGGTGCACAGATACACAGAGGTGGCCAAGGTAGCAAGATAGGTTGTAGCATTTGCACAATATGCAGGTATGTGTGTGTTAGATTAGTGTATGTTTCATATTGTGTGAGAGTGGTCAGTATGTATGCATGTTGAGGTAAGACCTGGTGGCCATTGCCCACTACTGCTGTTGACAGGGACAAGTCCTCACAGCTGCAGTGCCAAAGACAATTCCCACCAGTATAACACATGCTAGCAGTAAGCCATTGTAAATGTATGGTGGTAATATGTGTCATCATCTGAAAGACTGACATGGCATGGCTGTTCATAGGTTCATAGATTGGTACTAGGCTATCAGCCCTAGGGCCTATACAAGCCTAGCCATAACAATTCCCTGGCTATTTCTTCCCACACTATTTACTTTCCTGGACCCCTGTCTAGCTGACTGACTGACTGACGTGATCCCTGGGGTGAATTTCCTTTCTCCCATCCAATTATCAAGGCTCCTTTTGAAGAGGGCCAAAGAGGCACTCTGCTTGGCATGTATGGGCAGTCTATTCCAGAGTCTGTGGAGTCTCTGGGTCAGGAACCTATCCCTCTAGCATGTTTTGTTTATTGTGATGACAAGGTTTAGATCTCTGGAGCGTGTGGCTCTGAGGGATTGGGATTTCTTTAAGTGTAGCATGTCCAACAGCTTTGGGTTTGACATGGCCTTGTATGTTAAGCAGAGATCGCTTTGGAGTAGATGATGTGCAACAGAGTATAGCTGGAGTTTTTTAAGGCGGTCAGCATAGGGCATCTGCTTTAGGCCTGTGATTCTTTTAGTAAGGTATTTTGGCGGCCTTTCCAGTTGTTGCAGATGTCTTGAGAGGTACATACAAAATGGGGCATTGTATACTATAATGGGTCTAATGAGGGATGAGTACAGTGAGACAATGACCTCCTTTTTTCTTGATGAAAAGCCCTTAGTGATGAGGTGTGCCACATAGAAGGATTTCCTGACTGTTGTGGCAATGTGGTTATTGAAGGTGAAACCACTGTCCACCTGTGTCCCTAAGTCTCTTATCACACTTTTGGTGTTTAGTGTACTGCCACCTATGTGGTAATTCACGGGTACATGTTTTTTCCCAAAGGGGGTAACTATACATTTCTTGGCATTGAACTTGAGCCCATGGCTCTGGCACCAAGCATCTGTTTCTGTAAGGCCCTTTTGTAGAGTTACCTGTGCAAATCTGTACAGCTGTGAGGTATTGCCACAGCAAGATAAGGTCATATTGTCATGTCGATGGATGTACAAGTATGGGATCCTCTGAGAGCACTGTACCAAGGTGCTGAACAAATACACAGACCTAACAGTAAGTGTCTGCAGCTCCCCCTCCAGAATGGAATAACTTACCATGAATATGTAGGTGTCTGCCCATAATACTGGACACAGCTGCAGTCACCCTTGTCCCCCAAGACATCATTGTGAGCACGACTGTCCACCTGACAGTACATGAAGACAAAAAAAACTCACAGTGTATAACAGTACACATGTCTGAATATCTCTGCTAACAGCAGTATCATGTAGGTGAAGCAGCAAAGACACAATCACCTACAGTACACACTATCCCCTGCACAGTTTGTCCCCATATTGCCAAATGATCAACGGATACCCTGCAGGAACAGTTTTCTACCTGTAAGTGTACAACACAAAGGTCTGCACTGGAGTACAAACTACCTGGAATCGATCCACACATTCAGTACAGAAAGGCACACTGGGCATGTTTACACACTTAGAGAAATGAAGGCAATGTCAGACAACAACATACTGAAAGATCATACTGGGCATGTTCACACACTTAAACAAATGAAGTCCATGCCTGCAAACAACAGTGGATCATACATATCTGGCAGTTGCAGATGTTAGTGCATACACTCCTCAGTATGCACCAGTCATGCGTTACACACACAGTGGATAGTAATACAGACATATATCCTAGGGCAACACACTATAATAAGCCAAAAGTAGACGTACATAGATGTGTGGAAGAGAGTGACTGTGACAAGGAGCCATCCATTATGAGGCCTGTCCTACCCAGCACACAGCCAAATGGCTGCAAACACATGAAGTGTAAATGTCACTCACTGTAGACATTAGACACCGGTATCTGTCAACATTACAGACTATGTGGTGCAAGTGCTAGCTGTGCAACATGATTGTACAAGGAAGCAGTCATCTAGCAGCTGTATACATGTACTTGTGGAATATTACCCTGCATGTGCCAGCACGTAGTGTGTCAACCTCTAGATGAATGGGTTATGGCCCATGCACAAACACTGCCCTCCCCATAGACCTACTATGACAAGCCTGCTGAGGTCATCCACTTTAAAATACACCTTTGGGAAAGGTGTAGCCTGGTAATCACTGTGGCGCATCCTATAACTGCATACTGCAGTAGTGTAATAAACTAGTTAGGTAGGAGTTCTAATCCCAGACATGGCAACTGTGTGTGTGTGTGTGTGTGTGTGTGTGTGTGTGTGTGTGTGTGTGTGTGTGTGTGTGTGTGTGTGTGTGTGTGTGTGTGTGTGTGTGTGTGTGTGTAGAGAGCAATGCATTTTAAGCTAGTCACACTCACTACAATTCAAATGCCCTACTTTGACAAGGCAACTGATGTCATTCACTGTGAAATACACCTTTGGGAATAGTGTAACCCAGTAATCTCTGTGGCATGTCCTATAACTGAGTACTGCTGTAGTATGATAAACTAGTTAGGTAGAAGTTCTAATACCAGACATGGCAACTGTATGTGTCCCTGTCTGTGTAGAAAGCAATGGTTTTAGGCTAGTCACACTCACTACAATTCAAATGCCCTACTTTGGCAAGGTTGCTGATGTCATTCACTGTGAAATACACCTTTCGGAAAACTGTAGCCCAGTAATCTCTGTGGTGGATCCTATAACTGCATACTGCTGTAGTGTGATAAACTAGTTAGGTAGGAGTTCTGTGTGTGTGTGTGTGTGTGTGTGTGTGTGTGTGTGTGTGTGTGTGTGTGTGTGTGTGTGTGTGTGTGTGTGTGTGTGTTCCTGTCTGTGTAGAGAGCAATACGTTTTAGGCTAGTCACACTCACTACAATTCAAATGTCCTATTTTGTCAAGGCTTCTGATGTCATTCACTGTGAAATACACTTTTCAGAAAGCTGTAGCCCAGTAATCTCCATGGTGCATCCTATAACTGCGTACTGCTGTAGTGTGATAAACTAGTTAGATAGGAGTTCTAATCCAAGACATGGCAACTGTGTGTGTGTGTGTGTCTCTGTGTAGAGAACAACGCTTTTTAGGCTAGTCACACTTACTACAATTCAAATGCCCTACATTGGCAAGGCTGCTGATGTCATTCACTGTGGAATACACCCTTTGGAAAGCGGTAGCCCAGTAATCTCCATGGTGTGTCCTATAACTGCATACTGCTGTAGTGTGATAAACTTGCTTGGTAGGAGTTCTAATCCCAGATATGGCAACTGTGTGTGCGTGTGTGCGTGTGTGCGTGTGTGTGTGTGTGTGTGTGTGTGTGTGTGTGTCTGTGTGTGTGTCCCTGTCTGTGTCGAGAGCAATGATTTTAGGCTAGTCACACTCACTACATTTCAAATGAACTACTTTGGCAAGCCTGCTGTCATTCACTGTGAAATACACCTTTTGGAAAGCTGTAGCCCAGTAATCTCCAGGGTGCATCCTATAACTGCATACTGGTGTAGTGTGATACACTAGTTATGTAGGCGTTCTAATCCCAGACATGGCAACTGTGTGTGCATGTGTCTGTGTAGACAGCAATGCTTTTTAGGCTAGTCACAGTCACTACAATTCAAATGCCCTACTTTGGAAAGGCTGCTGATGTCACTCACTGTGAAATACACCTTTCAGAAAGCTGTAGCCCAGTAATCTTTGTGGTGTGTCCCGTAACTGCCTACTGCTGTAGTGTGAAACTAGTTAGGTAGGAGTTCTAATCCCAGATATGGTAACTGTGTGTGTGTGTGTGTGTGTGTGTGTGTGTGTGTGTGTGTGTGTGTGTGTGTGTGTGCGCATGAGTCTCTCTGTAGACAGCAATGCTTTTTAGTCTACTCATGCTCACTACAAATCAAATGTCATACTTTGGCAAGCCTGCTGATGTCATTCACTGTGGAATAATCCTTTGGGGAAGGAGTACTCCAGTAATCTCTGTGGTGCATCTTATTACAGCGTAATGCTGTAGTGTGACGTAGAACTCTGGTAGGGGTTCTATTCCTACACATGGTAGGTGTGGATGTTTTTGTGTGTGTTTCTATGTCTGTATAGGGAACAATGTTTTCTAGGCTAGTCACACATACTACAATTCAAAATCCCTACTTTGGCAATCTTGCTGATGTCATTCACTGTGAAATACAACTTTGGGGAAGGAGGACTCCAGTAATCTCCATGGTGTGTCCTATAACTGCAAAGTGCTGTAGTGCTTTAGTGTGATATAGAACTCTGGTAGGGGTTTTATTCCCACACATGGCAGCTGTGGATGTCTTTGTGTGTGTTTCTATGTCTGTGTAGGGAGCAATGCTTTTTAGGCTAGTCACACATACTACAATTCAAATGCCCTACTTTGGCAATCCTGCTGATGTCATTCACTGTGACATACAACTTTGGAGAAGGAGTACTCCAGTAATCTCCGTGGCATATCCTATAACTGCTTAATGCTGTAGTGTAATAAACTAGTTATGTATGAGTTCTAATCCAAGACATGGCAGGGGTGTGTGTGTGTGTGTGTGTGTGTGTGTGTGTGTGTGTGTGTGTGTGTGTGTGTGTGTGTGTGTGTGTGTGTGTGTGTGCGTGTGTGCGCATGTGTGCGTATGTGTGTGTATGTTTATGTCTGCGTGTGTGTGTGTGTGTGTGTGTGTGTGTGTGTGTGTGTGTGTGTGTGTGTGTGTGTGTGTGATTCATATCCTGCGTGGAGGTGGCTGTGAGTGTGTAACAACTGGACTCATTGTGGAGCGGGTTTTGCAAATTCCTTATATGGTGGCCCAAGTATATGTCACAATGCCCACCATACAGGGATAACAGATGTGAAATAGCCGAGAGGCTTGGGTGCAAATCCATACCTCTACATGTGACATCAAGACCAGGTGAACAAAGTTAACAACCCTTGTATTACCCAGAGAACACTCTCAACCCATGTCTCATACACACACACACACACACACACACACACACACACACACACACACACACACACACACACACACACACACACACACACTTGCCTAGGCATCAACCACTATGTTGGTAGTACCCTGCATATTGCCCACTGATAGTAACCATGGTGTGATTGCAGTGGGCTACAGAGGGCATAGCACCCTGTCCATCAGTCCAATAGGCATGTACATGCAGACAATGCACCTTCCCAATGTTCCCCACTGGACACCTGCAACAGCTGTGGTGCCATCAAATGTGACCCACAAAGGACATAGCATGTCTGAAACACATCCCCTGTATGGACAGATGCAACTGACACCAGGGAATACCTGTATTATGCTGTCAATGTAGGTGCAGGGTCAACCTGCATGGGTGCATTGCTTCATGGCTGTGTACACAACATGGGCCAGACACCCAGGTACAGTTCAACATGTCACTGTACATGTATGCGGGATGTGTGCACATCCCAGACACCATCCATGTCATGGACTAAGGAACACATATATGGCAAGCAATGCACAGCAATGGCCACACATAATTGTTACCCAGGTGACTCGATGGTGAATACAATACCCACCTGTGTGGAAAAATCCAGACACTACTCCCCTGAGCTACACTGAAGACCATTGTCATGTTGCCTGATGCCAAGGTATACCCATCACCTAGCCTCATATAGCCATCTGTCACAGTCGACTACTACACAGCCGTGAAGCAATGCACCCATGCATGTCAGTACTGACACCCTGTGTCTGTGTGTGTGGTGCATGATGCCTATGACCACATTCACACTCACTACAACCCCCACTGGCATACTGAAGCATGCTGTCTGATGTCAGACACCTCCACATACCCTTTTCCCATATAACATCCGTATAACCAATGTGGTGCATGTGATACCTGCACGGTACTGTGTTGTGATAATCTAACTAGTGATGAATTGTATTCCTGATCCTGCCAAGTGTGTCAATGTGTGTGGGTCCCTGTGAGAGTGTGGCTGTGTTGACACCTGTTCATACGGACAGGCACATGTACTACACCTACCATATAGCTACCATATCACTGTTGCAGATGTCACTTACCATCACATATACGTTTGGAGGGCTCCTCAACATGTAACATATGTGGGGCATCCAATAACTGCATAGACATGTGATAGCAATACATAGTCAGTCATAGGTTTGATACCCTGTACTGGTAGGTGTGTGACACAAACATGCTTAGGTTTTACTCTCCCACCCCTCCCTGACTTATCTTTGCCTCTGTCTGCCTCTCTCACTCCCTGTCTGGTAGATGTTGAGACTTACACCTGCTTTGCTTAGGCAGCAGCATGTATATTGTAAGTGATGCTCATGATCAGCTGATGGCCTCTGCATGAATTTCAGCCCTCCTCTAGCTGATTGCATGTGGAACAGCTGTGGTAACATTCCCATAGCCAATTGCATGGCAACAGACTCCAGTATCTAGGAACATCATGTTGGTGATGGGCCTTTTCATTCACTGTGAGCAGGAACTTGATCTGTTGTTTCGCAAACAGCATCACAGATGGATTTGGGATTTACCTCTAACAACATACACTGTGGAAACAGGCCAACACACAGGAGGGGGATGTGCCTGACCTGACTACAAACTATAAGTGCTGCTATACTGCATTTGGAGTAATGTTGGTTTAACAGGGTGTGTGTGGATATGGTTGTCCTACATGTTTTAATACTTGTCATGTCAGTGCTATGTTTATGAGTAAACCTCCATCTGTAGGGTCATCTGCAGACTGGGCAGTGTGTGGTGCCTTTTGTTTCTTGTGTTACCCACAGAGCACCTATCTGTGAACTGCAGAAGGTAGTGTGAGGATTGCAGTCAGATGGTGACAGCCCTGAGAGTTACTGACTTCATATCCCTCATAGGGCTTGTTGCAACAAACCCTGTTACAACAGTAAATGTATGAAGTTATCACAGCAACATGTCAATATTGGTCCTTTGTTTGTGCCTCCAGCCACAACTCTGTCAACCTTTGTACATATGGCATGCAGTAAGAAGTGCATATGTTCTGTATACCATATTTATTGTCATCATATCTGATAACAAGCCAGTGAGATATCAGACTGATACACATGTTATGTATAGTAGGGGTTATATTTGAAGACATAACCTGGGCATTCTGTGGTTGTGTGTACAGTACTGAGGTCTGTGTACTTATGGCTATTGTCGACAGTGTGTGTATTGTGAATATGTACCTTGGCCTGTGTACAGACTGTGGTAGATGTCATTGTTCTTGGTCCTGCCCTATCTGATGTTACATGCTGCTCCACTGTACATTACCCTATCGGCCTACATGTTTGTAGGGCCAAATACACACATGTCCCATACCAAAGCAGTGTGATTCTGTACAGATGTATATCACTAACTAGTGGGTAGTATGTGGCCATGGCACCTCTGTACTAGTGGTTATTCTGTATCAGGACAGACAGGGGTGTGTGAATGCATAACCTATGGGGGAAATGTATACCAGTATTTAAGTGACATACTCATCTACATGGCTGTTAACACACGCATTGTCAGGCTTGGTCCACATGTCTTGCACTAAGGGGTTCTGTGTGTACCTCTGGACTGACCAGAGTGTGTCAGACTGTCCACATATATTGTCCATATCTCTGCTGTAGTCCACAGGAGCATTACTGTGCTAACAGTGGTACTGCACTATGATGTCCTTAGGATGTCTGTCAGTAGCCAATGGCACACATGTTAAAAGCAGATGTGACCTCCCACTCACGCCATGTCTGTGAAGACAATCCCTGTTACAGTAGCAATAGTCTACAAATATACCTGCAATACATACCTGACATCCCCTTGCACTAAGAGGTTGGGACTATTGGGGCTGAGGTAGGGCTCCACTCCATGTTCAGGACATATGGTGAACATATATGCATATATAATTATCCATATATCTGTATAGATATATACACATATACATATCAACATACATAGATGGATATGTGTATGTACACACACACACACACACACACACACACACACACACACACGCATATACATATACAGAGCAATATATGTTTACACATATACAGATAGAGACACATATGCACGTATAAGTATGGATATCTACATATATATCAACAGTAATAGGTATATCAGAATAGATATGTATGCACATATAGTTATAGATATCTACATATATACCCACATAAAAGGCATATCTGTACACATAGGATGTGCATACATATATAGCTATATATATATATATATATATATATATATATATATATATATATATATATATATATATATATATACAAAGATGTACACATGGCCATATATATGTTGCACTATACAGATGTGTATACAGACATATGTATGAGTATACATGTGTATGTACATGCAGACATATATCGACCTATTATATGTATATCTCCATATTCCTGTCATGTGTAAACCTCACAGTTGTGTATACCCTTCCAGATGTATCTCACCGTATGTATCTGCTATGTGTACATTATGATAAAACAACATATGTGATGCAACAGTCATATTAATAACAAGTACTACACAATTGTGAAAATAAAGGCAATTGTTCTACTCAATATGTGTATTGACAGCTATACTGGTAAAACAACAGCTGTCTTTACAGTAGTCATGGTGTAGTGGTTAAGTGTTGTGACTTTTTAGTGTACAGAGTCCTGGGTTCAAGACCTGCAAGGGCTGTTCATTTTGTTGCTGGGCAGAACAAGGGCTGTCAGATACAGAGTGGTTAAGGCAGTTTTGAGCAGCTTTAAGCACGTTTGCACAGGTTTGTGTGAAGCCAAGCAGTGCTAAGCTATGGGTAAATGTACGGGCACTTACACTGTGTAGGCTCCACTTACCAGTGTGCAAATCAACTCAGCTGTTATATTGCAGCAGTGTTGATACTTGCTAAGCATGGCTTAGCCCTGGTAACCAGTTCACATCACCTAGTCTGATAGCATAGCAGGGTAATGACATCTGTAATAAGTGTATGTAATGCCATGTACAATACATGCATCTATGTGCTGTCATTACAGTAGCAAGGGGTGTGAGTGTCATGTGTGGGACACAGATGTATATGAGGCTTGCACAGCACTGTTGTCTGTGAGAATGTGTTACATACAAGGGTAGTAGCCCAAGATACATGCTGTCACACTGGCATGTAGTGTATCATGGCAGTACTACTGTTGACAGTGCTTATCCAGGCAAGAGCAGAGTGCTAAATGTAGTACTGACAACAGGCACACCTGCAAGCATAGCCAGACTCTGAGGCCTCCCTGTTGTATCCCTGGTGTGTGAGCTGTGTCACAGTACATACCCCTTACTGGGTAATGATCCGACATGTGGAATGTAACTGTAGACTACCATCTGTACAGCACATGTTAGTAAGGGCTTCTGACATGTAGTTATGGCATACATATTGTCAAACGTCTATCTGTCAACACACTCATCCTACTGCATAGCTACTTGCCAAGCTGATGACTCAGTCCCTGTAAAGATGTGCAGATGGCAGGTATCCAGCTGGGGTATGTACAGGCAACCTAAGCTTGATTGACACTGACATGTCTGCCCAGCTGTGTAAGAACTGGCATGTATAGGAGATGTCACCCTGTATGCACCACATGCCACGGGTACCTCCACTACACTACCACAGTCAACAGAACATACTTGGGTACAGGTCTCCATCACAGACACTAACCATGTATTGTAATGCATGTTACATACATGTCAACTTGATCACCTCAGTGGCCATGTGCAGGAGGCACCTGGAGGATTGGCTGATTCATGTCATTCCCACCCTGAGGGTCACCACAGTAGTGTCTGTTGATAGATTGCTGGCTGCGACCTGGCAGGTGGCAGGATACCACTGTACACACAACCCCTACACAACCCATCTCTCCTTGGACAATAGTTAGGTACACAGCTATGACCACCTGCAGCAAGGCACCCATGTACTGACACATGTGTACATGTGCATGACTGAGTATAGCAGTGTCTGTGTGTTAGCACACCTGTACTTGAAAATTCCGTGAGGGCCTTCATAACCAATGCAACACCCATTGCCATAGTCAGTTGTGGCTGCTGCTGTATGGGACATTACATGTACCCTGTTAAGCTCCTCCCCATACCGGCTACACGAGCCTTGCAGTACCAGCACTACAGTGTTGTACAAATGGGTTGATAGGCATGGGATACCCATTGTGTTCTGGCATGTGTGTGTATGTGTGCATGTCCGTATATCTGTAGGGTACAGCATTCTGAGGCCACATACTCCTATTACAATACCCATTGCCATACAGTACTACAGATAGTGTCGCTGCTGCCCATAGGTGAGGCATGACAATGCAACACCCTACTACATGTGTGGCATGTGCATTAGATGCATATCCCTATAGTACCACTGTTGGGGTATACTATGAGTTGTATCACAGTTGTGGCCAATGTGTGATGGTGGATATGGCAGAGTGTCATCATGGGTTTCAGGGAGTACAATATCCACTGGGGGATGTGGGTGCTGTGTACACTGTCATTACACCAAGGTACACCCAGTATATGTCCCATGTACCATGTTATGGTTGCCACTGTCACCATTAACCATACAGGTAACTGATACCACAATCCAGGCCAGTTATGCATGTGCTGTGTGCAGCCTACCTGTAACACATTGGACACATGGTCAAGTTAGTTAGCAGCGATAGGCCCTGGTCTCTCGGATGTGTGTCTGCCTGTTATGTGTCTGTTAATGTGTATATGAAGGTATGTCACACTATGTATTGTCCATATACACTCATTACATCCCCCATTAGCATACTGTACATGTCTGGGGATGTTCTGCATGTAACATGTAACCTGGGACACACCTCACCCTAACCGCTGTGTGTAATGTAAGCCACACACTTCAGTATCACTACATTAGCTAGGTAGGGGTCTAGCCGCAGTGTTGCCAAGTAACAGTGTGCGTGTTTGTGGCTGGGTCTACATCAGATTGCAGGGTATACATGCCCCAGCGAGTCACCTGTCCATGTGGCACAGGCAATAATAATTTTAGTAACCTGTGACATGTGTTCAACTGTACCCCAGATATGTCACAGCCATAGTGTCACCACAGTGCCATACCCCACTGTGGAATTTGACTGCAGACCATCCTCGTGCTGACACATGTACACCTACAACACATATGGATAACATTATAGGGACCGCAATCAACCAGTGTTACTAACAACTATAATGCATCATTGCTGGATAGCTACACTACCTGACATATATGCATTACACTTCACTCCTTACAACATGTTACACTGCAGTACTGTGGTACACTGTAGTACAGTCACCATGTGCATCAGAACCATATTAGCCTGTCCCTGCATTGATGGTATGGATGACAGGGATGTGGCACAGGTATCATCATATGCACAGGGCATCCTTGTGCTGACCAATGTACACCTACAACACAAATGGATAACATTATAGAGACCACAATCAACCAGTGTTACTAACAGCTATAATGCATCATTGCTGGGTGGCTACACTACCTGCCATATATGCATTACACTTTACTCCTTACAGCATGTTACACTGCAGTACTGTGGTACACTGTAGTACAGTCACTGTGTGCATCAGAACCATATTAGCCTGTCCCTGCATTGATGGTATGGATGACAGGGATGTGGCACAGGTATCATCATATGCACAGGGTGTGATGTTGGTTTGCCAGAGACCAAGTGTGGGCCATACATTTGACACCATGTGTGTGGGTGAGGGGTATACTGCAGTGAGCTGGGTGTGGTGCTGTGGTGTGTTTAGGTATAGGGTTGCCCTAGGTGTGTTCATATAGTGTGTGGGTATGCATTCAAACAGTTCTGCCATGTGGCTGCCCTACACAGGTGTTTATGGACAGCTGCAAACCATACCTGGCAGGGTATGCAGTTCACTGTCTCTGGCCATAGGCACATGGATTGTGCCTACCAGGGGTTCCATGGGCACATACAGGTACAGGCCTCGATGTGCTACTCTCACCTGCTGATGAAAAATGTCCACTGATACCAGGCCCCTCCTGGAATTGGCCAGGACCACGTGCATGTGGCCTGGTGTGATGTGGACAGCACCCCCCCCTGCACTGCCAGGGCTGATACTGCCACTAGGGGAGCCCTTTGGTGTCCTAGCATGTCCACGTTGACTGCCAGCTGTTGGTGTAGCTGGCCTACGTCTACATGGCCGTCGCCGCACCCCCACTACACGTTCAAGCACGGACACACCACTGCTGACGGTCATCATCTCACCATGCACTCTATCCATGAGCTCAGTATAAGCACAGATGGCACCAGACAGTTCATGGATGTTGTCGCTTACAGATGTGAGAGCAGCCCTCTGCAGCCTCAAACCCTGTCTGATGTAATGCTCCATACGTGCCTGCACTACCATGACAGCCTAAAACATTGCACCTGCTGATACCAGCTATGTCACCTCTGCCAGGAGCATGATGTTCAGCGGCCCTACCATGAGATCCCTGGGACATCTGCCTATGTGGTGCCCTGCTGGACATCTGTCTATGCCTGCTGCAACCAGACACAGTAGGCATGGTTACCACACTTTCCTGTGCACTGCCACCAAATGCCAGCTGTCCCTCCACTATGGCCACTGGTGATGGGGTATGTATGAGCACTGGGTCGGGGTGGCTAAAAGGGGGATGTCAAATGATGGTGCAGTGTCGGCTCCTGACAACCCCATCTGTGCCTCAACAGTACTATCATCATCTTTGGTGTTTGTATGGACACCAACATCAGATTGCATGCAGGAGGGACCCTGACACACCTCACCACCTGTGGGGGAAAACAATAAATGCACTGTACAGCATTGCTTAATAGTACACACACACACACACACACACACACACACACACACACACACACACACACACACACACACATGCACACACACACACACCTCTGTAATACCTACCTGTCTGTGACTTTACAGACAGTCCCATGTATATGTCCATGTGCACTCCATCCTGCATCACACTCATTATACACACATTGATACCACTCATTAACATATCAGTCCTCTAAATGCCTACACAAGTGGTCACAACACAGGACCTGTTACTACATTACCTGCCTGACCTGTGTGTAGTAGTTTTAGATGGCCTCACTGCTGTCATTTGGTGTTCACCCTGTGTATGTCTGGACATCATGAGCATGGCCCCTATATAAGTGGGCTACTATGTTCTATCCATAATATCACGCACTGGTGTGTCATGTGTATGTAATGCCTATCATGTGACAACTGTAATATTTGGATACACTCCCTGGTGTTGACTAGTACTTCCACAATGCATCTGTAGTGCTGCATACGTGGGTTGTAGGTGACCTCTCTGCTGAATGCAATATTAAGAGTGTACCTGGTGTCTACCTTCCCTCTGGATGCCTGTTCCATGCTACAGACCATATTATACTATTAGCTGTCCTGTGATTACACACATGACAAGTATTTCTGGTGTATAATGTGGCAGTCCATGTACATGTACACCCCAGAATCACACATGTGCATACATGGCCAGCCACACAAACACACACACATGCACACAAGCATCCTACATGCATCAACCTCCTTCCACTACACCAGAGTGACTCTACAGACAAACTGACTACCCACCAGGATGCACACATACACACACACACACACACACACACACACACACACACACACACACACACACACACACATGCACACACACACATACAGGGGAGGTTGCACAAAGATAGTACACACAGTCCTCCTATTACCCCTCTGTCAACATGCATAACATATGGTACCCAACAGCATGCAGTGTAGCTACAGTCAATCCATGTTAGCAACAGTATATATGTGTGAGATGCATGTGCTGTGTCACTAGGTGAAGCCCCTTCCCCTGGCTAGCACTACACCCATGAACACGGCATTGCTATGCACCTGTTCTGCACCCTGTCATGTACTGTGCACCACACTTCACAGGTGTACAGCCCATTGCTGAATGTGTACTACTGTATCAGTTATAACAGCTTTAATGCTCACAGCCCCTATGCTTTCCAGCAACACATACCTGGGATGATATGTGGACATATGTCATTTGTGAATGCCTGATGTCTGATTCACAGCTCTCAACATCAGCGGACCATGTATGCCCAATCAAATACTCTTACACTGACAGCCATCAGAGCACACTGTGGCTATGGGGGGGGGGGTGTACACACTCTTAATGATATGACGTACCCATCCTTGATCTGCCATGGGACCACATCACCACATATCCTAACAGCACATGAGCCCGATATGTGACATATGTCCTGTACTTTTACATGCAATGTCTACGGAATGTGTTAGGTGTGTGGATGCTGACCACAATGCATACACACCTTGTGGGCGTGTGTGTACACCCTTATCATGATGGTTTGTCGCACCTCTTGTTGTGTGTACTACAGCAGTCACTGCTCCTGGCAGGGGTATACCAGCGTGGGCCATCTGCATTTTCCAGTGTATGTTCAGTCTGCCCTACACATGTCCCCCTATTCTGCATGCTTGCAAGGTCTACTCATATGCACATCCCTTGGTGTTCACACATTGCCATCACTATTGCTGTGGGGGTAGGGTTATGGCTGCCACGGGTCCTGAACCTGACTATTTGCAGATACAGCCATTCTTAGAATCCTTAGGATCCCTGCTGCAGTGCACTAGTGTGTCATTCTGACACCCACCCCCCTCCTTCAGCCTTTTTGCAGATGCATGACAAGTAAGCCTTACACATGAGTCACTTTGCAGTGTCCCATACACTGAACACCACATGTTACAGCCTAGTCCCAGCTGATAATGTGGACCACTGTAATGCCTTATGCCATAGTGTATCTCTGCAGCAGTTACCATTGTCCTACAGGTGTATACACTGGTGTTGCACTATATATGGGTGTTGTTCCAAACATGTCCCCTACTGTAGGTCATGTCTCCCACCATTATGGTACTCCCTGTGGACACATTCCACAATGACAGGATGTTAGTTATCATGCAGGTGTCTGACATACCCTTCCAATACCCCATCATGGTCACCCCTGTGATGCTGTGCATTTCACAGCAACAATACATGCACATGTACAGCATGCATTCAGGGTAGGTGTGTTAGATGTGTGGATGGAATATACCATCTCCATTACATGCCCGGTGTATTGGCAAGCATCTACATAAACCATACTCACCAGCTACAGGCTGCTGCCTTGGTGGTATCCCAGAGGGACCTACATAAGAGGGTGAGAGATGCAAAGTCAGTGGCCACAACTGTGGCAGTGCTATAGGATGGGTGCAGTATTACAGTACATCAACAGTACATTTCCACAATACTATCGCATATGGACATCTGTTTATCATTACTATGCAGCAACAAAATATATCTATGACATGTCAGATATGCATGATCTACCTGTACTGATGCAGATGTATATGCAACAGTGGTCTACGGATGTGCCCTGTGGCCTTATCTGCATGATCCTTGGCCGGTGTGTGGGTGGCACCCACCTCCACAAAGGTGTCTGGCAGTTGGTGGCTGGTCGATCGGGCAGGTGCCACGAGGCTGGCCAGGAGCTCCTGCACAAGTGTCAAAAAGTATGGATGGCATGCCCCCCCCCCATGGGGTGATCCTTCCGGACTGCAGCAGTATGCCGACTGGCATTGCAAAGCAGGTCAGAACAATGATGCCGGACCTGCTCATAACTGCGGTTGTGCAGTCTGACATCATTGACCCTGTGGACTAGGTCATTCCAGAGGGCGGTCCACTCCTGCTGATCATGGGCAGCCTGGCCAAACAAGGTTGCATAGTGATGAATGAGTCCATCCAGCAGGATGTCATTTTCCGCTGCTGTGTAGGCTGGCAGCCTTCCATGAGACATTGTGCCTGAAAGACATAAAGATGGACACAGCTGTGAGCAAGTCATGCAGCAATGTTACCACAGTTCTTAATACACACCACTGTCACCCCCCACCATATCAGTGACAACAAACCATACACACAACTCAATAGGTATGGCTACAGCATACCTACCAGTGGGGCAGATGTACTGTACCATGCTTTGTGCAATGTGTTTGTAGCCATGTTCCCTGTGTGGAAACTATCATTGCTGGCCTGTTACAGACTATTCACCTGTATGCCATTGTCAGGGCTACAATGGTTCCATATATGCCTGTGGTATGCTTGCTATGTGTGTGCTGCACATCTGACATACTGTGTTATTGTGGTTATCTGTGTATGCTGTTGAACATGTTCTGGGATTGTGTAGATTATTACCACCAGCATATGTTCTATAACAGTGACACAATAGCATGTATATGTACTACTGGCCAGCAGAACCACCTCTCCAAACTCATCTGCTCATGTTACCTGGCCACATCACATGTGTCCCCCACCCTGGGGCCTCCTCATGTACTGGTCCAGCAATACCATCAGGTGGAACTAACCCAGGGGATGTCCCCCCCCCGGGGCACATGGACATGTTCCTGTCCCCTGAGGTCAGGTCCAGGGTCTGTTCCATAACGGGCTCCACAGGCACATGTGGGATGTGCTACATCACTCTGAGGCACCCAGTACACATTCACAGGGCCAACATGCTCCTCCTGCTCAGCCTCCAGGCCAGGCACCTTCAGGACGTGGACTGCTGTTGTGAGTAGCAGTGGGTGGGAGGCTTGTTCCCATTGTGTCCATATTGGGGCCCATGGGGCATCCACATCACAGACCACACACCATCCAGGGTGTTTACCCACTACATGTTTCACATATCACACCTGCAGGCTATCCTGTATATTTATTTATTTATTTATTTATTTAACATTTGTTGACCGGGAAAGTCCGACTAGGTTCCACAGATCCTGTTTTCAGCAGAGGCCTGGGGAGAAATGCTCCAGAAGCATGTCTTTAGAATGTGGGAGGAAACCTGAGTACCTGGAGGAAACCCACGCAAACGCAGGGAGAACATGCAAACTCCACACAGAAGGCACCCCAGCCGAGAATCAATCCGGAGAACCTCTTGCTGTGAGGAGACAGCATTAACCGCTGCACCACTGCGCTGCCCAACCCTGACCACTTCGACAACTATACCTGCCATATGTGGTCCCAACAAAGGGTTTATATGTGACATACCCATCCATGTTGACAGAAATCTAAAAAACCGCTGACAGTCCTGTACTCAAAAACTTTTATTCGGGAAACCACAACAGTTAAGCACTTTCATCAGCAACCACAGGCCTGACTTCATCAGAACTGTGTGCATCACAACTCACACACCCAGCTATCCTTGTTTCCTGGCTTGTCTGCCTTTGAAATGACTTGTAGCTAGTTAAATTTGTTTTAGTACTTTTATACTTGCAACTAACTAAAGTGGATTTTCACATTAAGAAGACTGGGACTGCATTTCTGGTGACAGAAGAAGGATAGCTGGGTGTGTGAGTTGTGATACACACAGTTCTGATGAAGTCAGCCTGTGGTTGTTGAAGAAAGTACTTAACTGTTGTGGTTTCCCGAATAAAAGTTTTTGAGTACAGGACTGTCAGCAGTTTTTTGGATTTCTGTCATGTTTTCTGTTGGTTCTTGGTTTCTTGTTTTTTACTATACCCATCCATGTTGCACACACTGACAGCTGTAGATATCTGTGTGTATTGCTATGTGTGCTGTTTCCTCACACATAACATGCAGCGCTGTGGTAGTAATATAGAGGGACATGTATTTACATACATATATGTTTGTGCGTGTGTTTGTGTATATGTAGACATCTGCATATAGGTATATATATATATATATATATATATATATATATATATATATATATATATATATATATATATATGTGTGTGTGTGTGTGTGTGTGTGTAGATATATGTGCTGTTGTATACATGTGCTCATATATGTCTACACATGGGTATCTGTATATTTATGCACATACATGTAGCTCTATATATATATATATATCTATATATATATATATATATATATATATATATATATATGTACACATATGCATACCTATATGTGGGGTACATTCAGACGTCAGCTCCACAATCTCATGACACATTCCTGCACAGCTGCACTGTTCTGTCTTGCTGCAACACAGATAGGTGCCACATATGGACACAGCCTGACATTAGAGGGGGTATATGTAGGACCAGATTGCAGGTAACCCTATTACACACCTGCGGAATTCTTGCATTCTACAATACAGATTAACCTGAGTATCCTGCAAGGGGTGGGCTGTGGATCCCACGTGTCCATCATAATGGCATTACTTCCACCACTTGCTTTTGGCCACATAATATACATACTTCCCATTACACAACACACACCATGATGGCTTACATCTTATCAGTCAGTGCTGCTCTGAACAGTTGAGGGGTATGGCCCACTTCCCACAGGGATGGACTTTATTGTCCTTAGAAGTTGTTCAGCTGAACATCATTACAACAACAACACCTGAAGGCACATATAAATCATTCCACATCATCTATTCCATTATTATGGACCAAGTACTACAATCAATTACATACATATATACTTCACATACCTGTTATGGGAATGCGGACTTTTCTGGATGTTTTTTTTTTTGTTCTGTGCCTTATACGCACACACTCTCTCTCTCACTCTCAGTCTCTCTTCAGTGAATGGAATGAGCTGCTTTTCATAGATTTCAGCATGGAATTTGTAGGTGATGCACATGATCAGGTGATGGCCTCTGCACCAATCAGTGTCCTCCACTTGCTACCTACATGCAGTATGCTGTGTAGTACTTACAATTGCCACTGTCATGGCAACCAACTACCGTACATCCGTACATCATGTGGGCGAGGTCCCTTTACCTTTTCTGTATGATGCACATCCTTCCTGTGTGTGGGCATTGGTGTTACAGACAGCAGGTAGCAATACCTCTTACAGGAGAAACTGCACACTCAAGCCAGCTACATATTTGTAGGATGTTCCAGAACTACTGACAGAGTGTGAGTAGTGTTGTTGTATGCATTGTATAGCACTGGTGTTACAAGGTTTGTCTGTACATGCTAGTTTAATTTGGAATGCAGTCTGTCTGCATAGCTCTCAAATGTGAGCCTATCCTCTTGATGGCCAGTGGTGTGCCTATTATGTTTTGTCTGTCCACCACACAGGTCTTGTGTCAGATATATCACTGACAGTGTGTGTGTTGAGTGCTATCAGTACATGGCTACATCCATTTATGTTTCTAGCTTTGTATTCCTGATTAAGGGTATGTTGCAGACTATCCTACAACACCAGCAACTTGCTTAGTGAATGACAACAGTTTTACACGTATGGGCCTGTGTTCCAGTGTCTGTCCTCCACCTAAATACCAGGCTTTGCACATATGACATGCTGTCAGGGGTTGTTATGTAGTGGGCTGTGAGTATGTCATGCTGCCATTCCTGCCATCAGTCCACTAAATATCTATATATATATATATATATATATATATATATATATATATATATATATATATATATACACATATAGATGTACACATATATATCTATAGACGTATGCATATGTATGTTTATATATATATATATATATATATATATATATATATATATATATATATATATATATACATATATAGATATGTATATATCTATTTAGATATTAAAATATGTACACACACATATACATCTACATGTTTAAATACATTTCCTGTACTGTTGAATGACTGTGCTGGATATTATGTTTGTGAAAACATCAGAGCTATGTATATCTGACATGGCTTAGTAGTAAATCACTTTGGCTATGGGGTGCAGGGTTTGAGCCTTGCAGAGGCTGTTTATTTTGTTGCTGGGCAGAACAAGGGTCATTGGATACAGAGTCATTAAAACACTTTTAAGCAGTTGTAAATGGGTTTGCATGGGTTTGTGCAGAGGTAAGCACTGCTAACTTCCGGTTACAGTTTCTTACACTCAGCTTCTAAATTGCTTAGCCTGTGTCGGCATTGGTTACCGCCATGCAAACAGGCTTAAACTCACTTACTGCTGCTTAAAAGTGCTTACTCCCGCTTACCCCACCCTAATTTCTTTGAAAGAAAAGAAAAAAGGGTTGATAGGAAAGTGGTTGAAAAGGGGCACAAAGTGGGAAAGACAGTAGGGAAAATAACTAGGGATGTGCAGGAGGGTGTAGGGAAGGTCCATAGCTGCCCATTTCTTCTACAGTAACAGCTGTGCATATACACTGACTTTGGAGGTAGATTTGGACACTCAAATCCCTGAGAGAGGTGTGAGGACAACATTAATATGTTGTGATGCCAATTAGACCAGATTACATTTGTCCAGTGGACAAATGTATGAAATGGACAGCTATGTATGGGGCAATATTTTTTTTTGAGGAACAGATTGCCCTTTTTTTAAGGTGAGAGTGGGATGTTTTGGAGGGATAGTAGGTATATTTGGGGAGGTAGGTTGGGTAGGTTAACAGACAAGACAAACAAGACATATACATAGGCGGTATATGACACATGTGGTGGGTAAACAACTTGATGGGGAGGGGTGTTAGGAAATCGGAAGCCCATCAACCCCCTAGTGGAAACAGTGGGACTGAGATCCCCACCCATGGGCAGTCACCACTTCACCTTCACAGCTCTGAAGGTGGCTGTGCTGGGGGCTGAGTCGGACAGCCAGGCCGATCCTCTAATCACAACACGCGGCCCTCGAGCTGGCATAGAAGATCTCCAAACTGCTGATCGAGCTCACTACGCAACATGACCCGGACCTGGTGACAGGTGACAGCTTCCTGTCCACGCCCGCTCCCAGGGGGGTGAACCCCATCCCCTGAGGTGGTTCCACCCGAAGGTGGTGCAGGACCAATGGACGAGGAGGTCCCGGGTTGGGCCCCAGATGTGCTGGTGCCTGGTGCCACAGCCAGCTGAGGTGAGACAGGTGGGTCTGCTGGGACCCGCATTCCCATACGTGCTATGGTGTTTATGGTGTATCAACATATGTGGGTTAGTAATTGTCAACATATTCCAGGGTTAGGTATAACAGCATACATAGATATTCCCATTAACCCAGACACCAGATATGGAACAGTTGCATAGCAAACGGAACACATGCATATGTGGGACCACAGTGGTAATAACAACAGCATGCAGGTACACTGATGGCACCATGCCACCAATGTTGGAGTATTTCAACATAGTACATGCATGGAAACAGATTTAAATAATTATCAACCAACAGGACATATGTCCCAACTGAACAGCGAAGCCATTACATACCAGTTGAGGTGGGTATTAAGTTTATTGTTGGAGATATGGTGGGGGGGAGAGAAAGATGTCAATTAACAACTAGTATATTCCTGTAGTTCACATTAATTTCCTTGTCAGTGCTGTTATCTGTACCTTACAAGTATTACCAGACTACCCTATTGCCTTAGTTTGAACAGTGATATGGCTGTCATCATCTTTATACATGAACTGGTTTTACCTGCAGTTTACACCTCTAACCTGGTATACCTGTGGAGAAAATGTTTGTTAACATTAACTAACTGTTTCTACACATACTCCCAGATTCCAGGTTGATGTCATGCACATACCTGTCCATCTCTTTCTGCACAGACACTGGCCATGTCTTGACCACATGCAGGTGAACCGGGACATATCAAGACTATTGCCTTCTTCAACCTTTAGTGACTTACCACACTCTTATACAGACGTTCCTACACAGTTATATTATGTAGCACAGTGTAGGTGACAGTGATCAGTGATACCTTATTATTCAGAGCAACTACAATACTCACAGTTCCATACAATAACAGAGTAAATAGTACCAGTACAGTATATCAATCTTTTTATTTCTCTGCACAGTGTTCGTATCTGACGTACCTGTGGGAGCAATGTTTGTTAGCACTACCTGGATGTTGCCACACACAGTACCAGATTACACATTAGTATTATGCACATACATCTCACTCTGTTACTGTACACACTCTGGTCACAGCTTGACAACATGGGGGTATAAATGGGACATACGTGGCTTCTTACTCTCATAAAGTTTTGGGGAGTTACTAGTGTGCCAGCTTTGTTCTCATAGATGTGTGACAATCAGTCGTATTCCCTGTTTGCTGCCTAAACATCTGGGATCATCCCACTGACTTCCCAGGGGGACAGGGTGACAGGCAGCAGATATGGGCCCATATACTGGACATTCTGGTCTTAACTGTATAGTTGTGGGGTATGATTCTGTATGCAGCCTACTTCCACTCCCTGGATTCAGACCATGGCTGTGTCTGCTACAACTAAAACACTGTCCATCAAGATTGTGTGTGCTATATAGATGTTGCTGTATATCTCTTATCTGCTTTCTGTCTTATAATTCTCCTGTGGTATTGCATTCTGACCTTGTATTACAACACTGTTATACAGGATTTCCTGGACAGTTATATTTTGTAGGACAGTGTGGGTAACAGTGATGAGTAATACCTTATTATTCAGAGCAACTGCATCAGTCACAATGCCATACAATGCCAAAGTAAACAGTACCAGTACAGGGTATCATTCTTGTATTTCTGGGCACAGTGTTCATATCTGACAGACCTGTGGGAGCAATGTTTGTTAGCACTACCTTAATGTTGCCACACACAGTACCAGATTCCACATCACTATTATGCACATACATCTCACTCTGTTACTGTACACACTCTGGCCACAACTTGACATCATGGGAGTATAAATGGGACATACATGGATTCTTACTCTCATAAAGTTTTGGGGAGTTGCTAGTGTGCCAGCTTTGTTCTCATAGATGTGTATGTCAATCAGTTGTATTTCCTGTTTGCTGCCTATACGTCTGGGATCATCCCACTAATTTCCCAGGGGGACAGGTTGACAGGCAACAGATATGGACCACTTTACTGGACATTCTGGACATATCTGTACAGTTTTGGGGTATTATTCTGTATGCAGACTACTACCACTGGCACGATTCGAACCATGGCTGTGTGTGCTAAAAATACAACAGTTCACGTCTCAGTTGCACATGCTATTTGGATTTTGTTGTCTGCCTTTTCACTGTTTTCTGTCTGTGTGTCTCTCAATTGTACTAAATGACCTCTGGGGATTGCACCAGTCATATACAGGCATTCCTACACATTTTATTTATGGTGCACAGTGTGGGTAACAGTGCTTAATACAACAGTACTATTATGTGATTGCAAATCTACATTACCATATGATACCAGAGTATACACATGCAGTCCAGCAGTTAGACTTTTATTGTCAGGCTATTATGCATTTATTTACATACAAACTATATGATACTCTTCCTATCATATTCTCCAGTGTATGCAGTACTTGCCTTAGACAATACAGGTTTTATACTGGCAATGAATTTACTAATACTTTTAGATTTATTTCCTATGACAGTACATGCAAGAGTATTACTAACCTGCCTCACATCACAACCTCTCCAGGTGACAGCCATAGGCTTCCTGGTTTGCGGCCCACTCACTTGCAGCTGTGAAGGACATAAGAGGAATATTTAGCCATACCTATCCATGATATACATGAGCTGGCAATTATTACACACATAGTGGAGTGATACTTACACACAGCTGGGACAGCCCCTGCCATTCTAGCATCTTAGATCTACTGCTCCAAGCGGTTCCCCTTACATTGCTTCAGGTCAGCATAGCAATGCCTGACCTGGTCACCAGTTCGAGGTATGCCAGTGGCACTGGTGAGGTCACAAGCAAGATGGTCCCAGGCTTCCACCTTATATTGGGAACCCTGGTACTGGCCCTGCAGCAGTCTCTGCTCATGATCTTTGACAAGGAATCCTGCCATGATTCTGGACTCCTGGATGCCTCAGCGCTGCACCCGGAAGCCACACCCTCCCCCCTTTCTGCCATGGTGCCTGCAAGGGGAAGCTACAAGCAGTTATGAGATGTATTCCCACCTGTTGTGTTTAAGTAGGGCTAATTTCCTGCACTTTGCCATGATTGGCCAGTTTTGAAAAGGCTAAGCTATGGGCAAACCTGCTTACCTAAGGTTAGCATTGTTTAAAGGGGTATACCACTGGGAACATTGAGTTAGCTGGCCTACACATTGCTTATACCACCTAAGCTGGCCTGTGCAATGCTTAGCATTGCTTACAATAGACTTTGCATTATATTTTCTTTGTGGCATTGATTTATTATTCATTACATCATATATATATATATATATATATATATATATATATATATATATAGTATCCATGATTCATGTGTACATACACTGTATGGGGTCCTTGTGTTTTATTGGGTACTTCAACACTCTATTACAATTACACCTCACATCTAGGCTTACTGCTGTGCTCCAGTTCACATATTTATGTTATGTAGTGGGTTATAGAACATATGACTGTATACTGATTCCTTTCACAGGTTCAGTTTGATTTTACTATACTGAGGATTGGTTTGATAATACCTCATTCTTCTGTACTGCTGTGATGGCCAGGTGGTTAACTACTGTGACTGTATGCATAGGGTCCTGGGTTCAAGACCTGCAAGACTGTTTATTTTGTTGCTGGGCAGAACAAGGGCCATAGGATACAGAGTGATTAAGGCACTTTTAAGCACTTGTAAGCAGGTTTGTGTGGGTTTGTGTGAGGGTAAGCACTGCTAGCCTCTGGTTAATGATGTTTACAGAGAGTTAGCTTCAATATTGCTTAACCTGTGTGCGCATTGCTTACCCCTGCACAAACGGGCTTAAACTCGCTTACTAGTGCATAAATATGCTTATTACTGCTTATTGGTGCTTATACTTGCTTACTAGTGCTTACTCCTGCTTACAACTGCACTGATTTAGACAGTAATATCTAATGGTTCTTGGGAAGGAGGGGGATTTGGAAGCTGTATGGGGTTATCATTCATTACACATTTTACCTTCCATTTGTATCCATGATTCCTGTGTACATATACTGTATGGGGCACATGTGATTATCTGTGGACTTCGCAACATTATGACACTGACACCTCACATCTGCATTTAATGCAGTACTCCAGTTGACAAATATATGTTATTTAGTAGGTTATGCAACTAAAATATTGGTCATAACATGATTTGGCATGGAAAATGGAATGTGCTGCAGTGGGACTCAAACCAGGAATGCCTGCTCGTAAGGTGAATGTTCTGCCCACTACACTATTGCTATGCTGCTTCATTTGCATATATCTTTCTTGTTATCCTCTTCAGCCATTTAAGTTGCATTAACAGTAGCTAAGCGATGGGCAAACCCGCACACCTACGGTTAGCTTTAATCGGATTCATAAAAATAATAATGGTATGTTTATTTTCTTTGTATTTACTATTGCTGTTGTACGTGGGGGGTGTTGCTGGGGGTATGAGGACACCTATGAGTGGTCTCGCTCATTCATTTGGCCTTTCTGCTGTTCTTCATTGCGGGACCATTTGAATTCTGAGAGCAGACACACCCCCCTGCACTCTTACATGCTCCATGTAAGATTAGGAGCTCAGGCAGCGTGCCTTCATTAATATGCATGGCACACTGTCATCCTGTTCCTAAATGGCCACTTCCGTGCAGGACTAAGCTAGTCCTGCACAGAAGATTAGTAAATCTGGGGGCAAGTTTTTTCCACAAGTCTGTAAAGTGCTAAATTTCATTAGTATTAATTTTACGGCCATTGCCATTTTATTCTTAGAACCATAAACATACAAGAAGTGACAAGTAGTTAGGTTAAAATATCCAGGTACAAAACAGTGACATGAAATAAAGTAGTAACATTAAGCACACTTTGTACTATGATGTAACTGAGGCAGAATCAAATAACATAATGTTACCCATATACATGAACAAATACTGAGGATAGATTTTAGAGCTGGCACACTTCTGTCTTGTACAGCAGAATACAACGTACTAGAAAAAGCAAATGACATTTAGATTGTTATGCCCACTAATGACAGATATAATAGCACAACAGAGCAACAAGTATACATATTTACAAAAGTTCATGTAGTAAAATAAAAAGGCTGGCAATGGGCACAAAAGTGGGGTAGAGAGGTGAAGGGATAAGATCAGAGGGTTACTGCATTTTGGAAGAAAGATGAGTTAAAGGGAACAACTGGAATGCGGCAAGGGAAGACTTTATGAGTGTTAACAGTCAGGATAGAGGGCGTGTAAACAGTGAAGGTGTGAGATGGAAGGTATTCATAAGGATAAGGAGGGAATGACAGAGGGAGAGAGGAGAAGAGATTGCATAAGGGTGAAATGGTTACATGACAAAATATATAAGATATGGAAAAAGAAGGGAGATAGGCCATGGATTAATGGTCCTTGAACATTTCAAAATGTGGTTGTTGTACTTTAAGTATTTATAAAAAGATTAAACCCTTACATTGACCAGTAAGGAATCCAACCAATGGCCTTCTTTTACATCTTAGAAGAGGGTGTGGGCTATAGTTGCAGCACAGCTGCCCCTGCTGGTAGTCTGAGGGAAAATATCCTGCCCAACTTACCAGTGCAGGAATTCATAATACCTTTACTTGTTATGCACATGTGGAAATGTACATATGCTTCATCTGCCTCAGTATGCTATAAAGTGAAACAAAGGAATTATGGGATTATTTTATGTTGCAATAGCCATGAGTTCACCAACTAAACTTTCACTTATAAAAGGAATGAATTGATGCTAAGAGAAAATATCAGTTGGAATAAGAAAATATTATTATCTCTCTGTCCTGCTACTCCTGCTAGAAAGACAAATGCCAACAGACCAAGCCCACCAGCACCAACAAATAAGGTAGTGGTGACAATCCAGGTGATGGAGACAGGGACAGGAATAATGCATGTAGTCATGATAATGGCATCAGTGTGACAGTTGAGGGTAATAATAAAAGTATGGCTGCAGAGAAAAGTCAGTAGCGTGAACCCAATGTAAAACATACAAAACCAATGTCAAAGAGTTCATAGGTGATTAAGATAACAGCTTAAAATCCCTATAATTATAATAATTATAATTTACTTGGATCTGAATGTCATACCTTTACTTATAAATATGCCACATAGAAGGACTTCTTCAACACTGTGGACACATGCCCCAGGATTCGTGAAGCTCGGCGCAAGGACGGCATTAGGCTTGATGACACAGTAGCGCCATATGCATATTAATGAAGGCGCGCTGCCGCCACATCCACGTGCATAGGAAACATGCGCGAGTGCATGGGGCGTGTCCAAGTGCCGCACGGAAGAGTGGACATGTCGGCTGTTTACGTGCAACCTAAAATGCTGAATAGTACAGCCTGCCTCCAATAGTAATCACACCTGTCAGTGTCCGTGGATACTGAAACATATGCAAAGCATGCAAGACAGTTTTGTAAACACAAAAATAAGAAGCAAACAGAAATGCACGTAGCTGAATATTGAGTCCCCATCCCTCAAACAAATGATATTTAAAACCCTGTGCCCATATTCTATTGTAGTGTTGATAGTTATACCAAGTGGAAGCGAAACGTATCGTGTTAGCATGCCACCAATAGCTAAGTCTAGCCCAATGGTCAGGGTTACCACCTGTCCCACATTGTGAGGGACAGTCCCCCTCTGGGCAGTTGTGTCCATATCAAAACCATTATAAATGTAAAATATCCTTGTAGGGGCAATGGTCAGAGCATTCACCCAAAATCTGCCCATAAATAAATAAATAAAAATAAATAAATAAATATCCTGCGATTGTAGGACATAATTATGTCCCACATCTTATGTAATAGTCACATACAATAGTTATTTCCATATGTAACATACCTACATGTTACAAGAAACAGAATAAGCAAGTAAATGAAACAGAAGAAGCAGCTAAACTGCTACAACAATAAGCTTACATTTAGGCATAAAACAAAAGTACTATCCATTGTACTGACCGTGGGTATGTGTTGGCCTGTAAAATCTGATGTGTGTCCCAAATATTCCCATCCTGGCCATATGAAAAGGTGGCAACCCTACCAGTCGTCAGAGCATTCACCCAAAATCTGCCCATTTGCGGTCCAAGGTGTCCTTGTCAGGATGGGCCAAAGATGAACGGGTATTACCCGGGTCTACCTACCATGTCATGAAAGATAAGTATTTGCGTGTACCTATGTATGTGATGTACAGCATGTGGAAGGTGAAAAATGCTAGGGTAGTCCTCACAACCATACAGGTACCAGAGATATGTAGTGTACGCAATGTGTTCCCTTGACCATGCCATGGGCCATCAACCAGAAAAGGGATGGATGGAGTGTGTGGGATATGGGAGTGGGGGGGACGGGTAATGTAATAAGTCGCCAAGGTTAGACTGTGTTGGATGCACAATAGTTGAACTGGAGGTATATGAGGGAGCAGTGGGTGAATCAGAAAGAAACACAAAGAACAAACATACACATCCGCAATACAACCTGACAGGCCATACTGTAGAACACAATCCCACAAACATATGAATTTTAAAATGTGCGATACACATGTACAGAAACGTCACCGGCACATACCCACATAATGGTCTGGCCTGAACTGAGCCATCCAACCACAACACACCTGGATGCATAATTGAATACCCATCATCCCCTCTACAGCACACAGCCCCCCCCCCCATTCCTGAACGTCCACCAAATCCAGCCATACTCAGGCTGCTAGCTTGGCGCAGCTATATCTGCACCTAGTGACCACTACTCATATCTAGTAGGCAGTCTCACCCTAGGCAGTCTCAGGATTGCAAACTATGTATCCCTTGCATGTATAACCCTATCATATTTTCGTAAATCCAAAAATATTGAAGTTTATTGGTCTGTTCAATTTTTGGACATCCCTCATGGGATAAGTATCCTGTGTAAACATCAGACTTGGTGTCACAACGTGATGTCCAGTCCTGTAGACATCTGGACTCACGTTGTATGTGCAGTAATGGTTCACAAGACTGCTCAGCCTCCAGCCGGTCATGCAGAACCTACTACCCGGGATTAAACACCTGACCGTGATGCACGGCTCCCCACACGCATTATCGAGAATATATACTTTACACATTTGCATAGTGGCAGTTGGATATAGGGTGATTAAGGTGCTGACATAAGCAGGGTACCTCCTGTCCCACTTTGTGAGGGACAGTCCCTGTTTGGGTAGGTGCGTCATGACCAAAAATAATACAATGGCAAATGTCCTGTGATTGTAGGAAATAATTATGTACCATATTTCATGTAACAGTTGCATAAAACAGTTATTTCTGTATGTAAAATACGTAAATCTTACAAGAAACAGAATAAGCAACTAAACTGCTACAAGAATAAGCTCTCATCTAGGAAAATAAGTAAAGTTCTAAACCCTGTACTGACCGTGGGTATGTGTTGGCCTGAAAAATCTTGTGTGTCCCGAATATATCCCATCCTGGCTATATGAAAAGGTGGCAACCCTACCAATGGTCAGAGCATTTGTACAATGACTGGCCAGCCTCTTAATCCACCCTAAAACCAGTGACCTTTGGAGGAAAGGTGGTGAATTACACCGAATGAATAATGACAATAATAAGAGTAATAGACATCTTTTACTTCAGAAAATAAGTATTAATACATATGCTCTGATTCTGTCACAGTTTCAAGTTAATAGTACTAATATTTTACAAGTGTCCGTGATTGTCCCTGATTTTTCCTTGCCTTGTCCCTGTTACTGTTGAAATTAGTCCCTGAGTGGTTGAGAGGTCCGTACACATATATACACCAACCAGCTGTCACATTTGTTGCCAGTACTGTTGAATACCTGTAGTGAAGTCATATATACTAGCTACCATCCATGCGGAATGTACCACGGATGGTGTAGTGGTCAAACCGGTGACTAAGGTGTGCCTGTTTCTGGGTCCAAGCCATGCAAGGGCCGCTAATTTTATGTGATGGCCAGAATAATGTCTGTCAGATATAGGGAGGTAAAGCCAGCGGGGATGCGTGGCGGACATTCAACAGTATGGGAAATGTAAATAGGTATGTAGGTGTATATGTATGTGTATGTACAGACAGATATATATATATATATATATATATATATATATATATATATATATATATGTGTGTGTGTGTGAACATGGTCACAATAAAGCAGTCATAATGAATGTGAAGGGAAACACCAGAGGATCCCCCACCTCGTTTTATGTAGTGCCGACATATCAAGCCGGTCATAGGTGGGCAAAGCCCTGCATCTGTAAACACAGGTAGAATGGTAACATTGGGACTAACTCTGTCCATGTGCTAATTCTGACTTTCAAACAGGTAGAGGGCTGTTACGGTCTCCAGTCGGACAAGCCTAAACCTGGATGACCACATGAACACCCTGGCAATCAAACACATGTATGTGCCAGGACTATAAGCTTTGGACTTCTGAATATCCTTGGAGTGAGTAAACATGCAGCACGGGTCCAGAGCAGTAGGGAATAGGGAATGGGGCATGTGTAGTACTGCGGCTTTCCCAGCAGGAGAATGGATGCCTGTTGTGTAAGTGAAGTGTTGAGGTGTGTGTTCGGGTAACTATGAACCATGGGTATACATATAAATGAAGCAGAACACCAATTGTGTAGTGGTTAGAGCATCCACCTAACGTAAAGGCATTCCCAGTTCAAGTTCGACTATAGCACATATCATTTTCCTTGTGGAATGAATGTCGCTGTGCTGTAAAGCCAACATTTAAACATGTAAAGTTGAACGTGTGTTTCGCATGGAGCCATTAACTGGATTCCTTCAATCAAAGTGGTACTGTCATAATGAATAAGGCACACGTAAGCACAAAAAAGCGGCAGTAAACATATGTAACTCACAGTAAGCATAGGCGAGTGCGCCTGCGCAGGTGTAAGCAGCTCCCAGCATAGCAAATGTATGTTTTTATGTACAGATGTAATTTATATACACACATATTTATATATATATATATATATATATATATATGTATACAGACACAAACATACACACACAACTATATATATATATATATATATATATATATATATATATATATATATGTGTGTGTGTGTGTAGATATATATCCACAGACATGAACTATATATGTATATATATATATATATATATATATATATATATATATATATATATATATATATATAAGAATATATAATTTATGTAAGAATAAAACATACACAAGGGTTGTGAAGGGAATCTAGAGCAACTAAGGTATTATATAGTGCTTGCAGCATATGTCAGATAAAGCTGCCCAAGAGTGAGCAGAGCACCGCTATTCACACCACAGGCAGGGTTCTACCAGTAGGCATAACATCTACATTACACACAGACGGAATGTAGTTAATGTTGGGACCACCCACACTTGTAAACTGCAAATGGCCATAATCCATAACACCAGGAAAGGCACGTATGTGCAAGTATAAATGGCGGGAGACCCTGTGAATACACGAGGCGGGACAAAATGTGTGTAAGGCCCCAAAAGCTCTGGAGAGGGCAATGTGTAAAGGTGTGTCATGGCTGCGATATCAAGTGGATAATGACTGATATGCGTGGAAACTCAACACGGGTGGGGTGGAGGAACTATGGGTATGCGATTATGGCTCCAAGAGTGGCAGGGTTGGTTGGGCCGGTTCCAATGGACCGCCCCGTGTAGGTCAGCTAGTATGTAATAGGTATATATGCATACGCACATGCAGACAACAATATGTTGAAGTACATTCTCTGTAACACATGCTCTCCATTTATTGACAGAAATAATATGAATGTTCACAGACAAACAAATACAGTAGCTGGAATAATAGGCTGTGCAGACAAGGAACAGGTCAAATTACACTGTATCACATCCCAATTACCATCGGTAATCTGTACATGAGCATATTGCGACATCTGTCCGCTGTATAACGTGCTAAATACTGATTACAAGATAACCGGAGTGAAGTGTCAGTGTCATAATGACTAAGGCAATAGTATGCTGGTGAAGCATATATAAAACCCAATATGCATGTGTAAGTGCATATGGGCGGGAAATGTATTGGTCAACGGACACACAGATGTATATATATTCATAGATATATATATATATATATATATATATATATATATAGATATATATATATATATATATATATATATATATATATATATATATATATATCCATATATACATAATAAATATATATATGTATATATATATATGTATATATATATATATATATATATATATATATATATACACACATATATATATATACACACACACACAAAAAACACATATATATATATATATATATATATATATATATATATATATATATATATTATATATATGTTACTGTAAATATACACATGTACATACCTAGGTTATGTTACAGCAATTACAGGTAACATATGGTCAGACTGGGCATATGTTAGTGGGAGGTCCAATAAACAAACGTCTACTTCCCACCCTCTCCCAGCTAGGCCAGTGAGACATACAGAAAGGCAATAAAGGTAAATACACCGCTGCTTTCCAGACCACCGGCAGGAAACTACCAGTGGGAGAGAGCTGCAAGGTCTACACTTTAAACATGGATACGGGGTCCCTTGTGGGACACCAAAAATTTGCCTTGTAGGTGAACCTGTGATGATTGGCACGACCAGGATGTAGCTGTACACGGAACAGTAGGTTGTGCAAGTCTGATAACACATGTGTTGACAAAACGTACAACACATGTCCCAACACGGGGAGAGTGGGCAGTGTGTAGGGGTGTGTTCATATCCCAACTGTGCTCACAGTAAGGATGAGTGCTGTAGAGGGGTGTCAGGTAGGGGAATCATGGGTATGCAATAATGGGCCTAAGTGTGCAGGTGTTGGTTGGCAGAGATGTATTAGGCCCGACCCATGGAAGTAATTAATATTCCTATGTGGGTATAGCAGACGCCCATACCTCCCAAACCTTAAGAGCACATCTACTGGATAGTCCGTAAACCATTGGGGGAACACATAGGGACTATATCAGTGAACTGTACCCGATTATCATGGACATCCATGATTACGAATAAGAATCTAACACAGTCCCAACTAAACCCTTCCAGAACTAGTGATATTAGGTGGACAGGTGACGGAATACACGTAATAACTAATGACAACATGTATGAGTCATAAACAGCATGTATCTCAACAAATGTGTATGAATACATATGCTCTGGGACTGTCATTGTGTTAGGTTAATAGTACCAATTATCTAAATGTGTCCCTGAAGGTGTTATGCAGTGTCCCTGATTCGGTGTTCATTCTCCCCCATTCGTATGTGAGGTCTGGTAGTGATGGAAAGTGCATATTCCGCTGTCTACCTTAGGTAGATGATAGTATAATAGGTTGGGGTTACCACCTGTTCACCTTTGCGAGGGGCACTCCCCTTTGGGCATTTGTGTCCTGCAAAATAAATGTTATTATGGCACATGGCCTGTGATTTAGGGCAAATAATCCATATACTGTCTATAGTGATTGCATAAAACGATTATGTTGTATCTGAAACACCTAGATGTTATAAGAAACAGTATTAGCAACTATAATGCCACAAGAATAACCTTTAATTAGGCAAACCGGTGAAGTAGTCTATTTTCTTCTGGCTGTGGGTATGTGTTGCCTTGCCAAATCTGACATCTCTACATATAGGTCCTATAGGGTTGCCACCTTTCCAAATGGCCAAAGTGGGACCTGCTCCATAGAAATGCCAGATGTACCAGGTCAGAACATACCTACAGCCGTGCATAGTACAGAACTATACATATTTGCACAAATAAATGCTTAGTCTAGTAGCAGTCTAGTTGCTTATGCTACTTCACATAACATATGGAAGTGTCATATATACAATAACTGTTATATGCAACTATTAGAGAAACATAGAATATAATATTGTCCTGTAATCAGGACATTTGCTATGTCTTGATTATTTTCGCATGACACATACGCCTAAGGAGGGACTGTCCCACACAAAGTGGGTCAGGTGTTAATCCTAAAGTCCCACCTTGGCCAATTTAAAAGGTGGCAAACCTACAATAGGTATGCGGTAGCATGACCTGGCAAACGGATGTAGGTCCCAAAACACATTAACTTGTCTGCATTGCAGAGTATCGGTTTCCATGTATCAGCCAGATGGGAGCAGATTGTATGAGGAACACGCATATAATATAATCAACTCACTGGACAGGCTGCCGATTCCTTACAGTCGAATGCCATGCCATCGCCTAATGGTCAGCCATACCCGATACTGTAGTCATGTAGTCTGATGTAATAGGCATCACAAGGGATCATGCCCACTCAGCGTGAGTGACACATGCAAGCACCAATGTCGGTGCATGTGCAAGTGAGGGAGCGAGCGGGTGTAAGCGTGTTTGGCTACCAGTATGTGAGTATTGCACCGGCAAAGAAATGTGGAGGCTAACCAAGTGTAAGAAGCTGTAACCAGAGGTCAGCAGTGCTTAACACTGCACAAACCCACTCACAACTGCTCCCAACTGCTTCAATGTACATTATTCCCTCCATATCCAATGGGCTTGTTCTGGCCGCAAACAAATAACTGTCCTTTACAAGTGTTGGTAGCAACACCCTGCACACACAGCTAATGTGAATTACCAATACACCATGGCATATATACAGACAATAGATAGTACCACACACATACCATACAGCACAGTCATCCAACAGTATAGCAATGTACCGGCAGATATGTCCGGACCACTGGTGTTTGCAGACCCGGCCGTCTCATGTTTACGTGTGTGAGCATGCCCAGTATGACCATTCCGCATGTTGTCGACTGACATTGCCATCATACCTTCATGTGTTTGAGCATGCCCAGTATGGCCAACTGTATCGAATGTGTCACATGTCCAGGTAGTCAGTACTGTGGTGCCAACCTCTGCACTGTACACTGACAGTTGGCATGCTGTGTCTGCAGGTTATCCATCGATCATGTGGCATTGACTGTTGCTACATTTCTGCACAGCATGGGGGGACATCCGACTGTATCCACATTTCTACACAGCACCGGGGGGCGCACCTGACTGTTGCTATATGTGTACGTTGGAAGGGGGCACACCTGACACCTGTACACTTTTGCTACAACTGTACTAGTATGTCAGGTACTCCATTTCAGTGTGTATATCTACATATTGTGCTGGCTAGAGGCATAACAGTGTACTCCAGATCTTAGCTTTAATTACCAACATATTAGTTTCAGATGTCCTAGCCTTCACAACCTACATCCAACTGCCTGGCCTGCTGTAGTCTGTCTGTGTGGGTCTGTGGGGGGGGTCATCCATAGGGCATATTCAGAGGCCATAGTACAGCATTTGTCTGTGTTGGTCTACACCTGTCCAGCTGGTTGAGACTTGTGTGGGCTGTATGGACACACATGATGCTCAGCCCATTACCTGCAGTGGGTTATGACACCCTGTGTACTACTGGCTACTATGGTGACCCCTGTATGTGCTACAGAGGTCATGGTGCCACTATGGACGTCTACTGTCTGCTGCCTTAACATTCGGCCAACAAATTCCTTTGCATGCTCACATCCATACCATAGCTACAGGTACCAACACATTCTAATACAACTGCCAATTGGTAGGTTGATTGACTTACCTTGAGGGTGTGCCAGACCTGAGGATGATGCTGGCGGGCTGCCTATGTCGGATGCACATAGTGCACTTCCTATACATGGCTGAGTACAGGTAGTGTCATGTTTGGCATTCTTTTTACTGTCTGTGCGAGTCAGAGAGGGTGACATTCCCTGGGTCCCTACTGTGTCAGTGCATATGCTATGCGTTGCCTCTTTACCAAGGCCAGGTCATACTGAGCACACCTCCTTCTGCCTACTGGGTCCGGCTCAGGTTGTTCCTCCTCAGAGTCACTCTGTGCTTGTACAGGCCTTGGCATTGGTGAGGGGCTGTGTAGCCCTTCCCCATGCTGTTCCTGCTGCAGCTGTTTCCGCAGGATCATATTGTGTAGTATAGCACATACCATAACAATTTGGGTGCATGTAGCTGGTGAATAATGCAAGGCTCCACCAGATGTGTCCAGACACTGGAACCATGACCTGAGCATCCCAAACACATGCTCTGTTACATGTCTGGGTGTGTGCCTCATTATGGCATCGTTGTTCAGGTGTGTGTGTATTTCTGATGGGTGTCATCAGCCACGGCTCCAGTGGGTACCCAGCATCCCCCACTAGGTGACCGTAGGGGATGTCCATATTGGCAAAGCTGTGGTACTGCTGCATTAGATGCCATATATTGGAATTGTCATAGCTTCCAGGGCAGCCAGCACACACATTCAGTATAATGCCCTGGGCATCACATACGACCTGGCAGTTGATGGAGGAGATGCCCCTGCGGTTAATGTAGGCCCTACCCTGCTCACTGGGTGGTGCTTTGATGCGTATGTGCATGCAGGCTGTAGCACCCACTACCCCAGGGTAGTCTGCCATTTGGTGGAAGAGACGCATAGTGCTGGTCAACACCTCACGTGTGTTGAGGAAATGTACGTGCCTACTGGCATGTGGTGACATGGCATCCAGGAACTGGTGGAATACCCTGGATGCAGATGCCTGTGAGATCCCCATGATATCCCCAGTTGTGCTTTGGGAGGTACCTGTGGCTAGTATACCTAGGCCTACACATACCTTGGTATCCACTAGGATGGGTTCCCCTTGGCCTGTTTGATGTGTCAGTTGTGGCCGGCACAGCTCAATAATCTGCTGTTGGAGGTCTCTGTCCAACCCATAGCGCTCCACTATCTCAAGCTCATGTAGCCCCTGGTAGGTTACCCTGTGTCTGTACAGTCTTCTCTGTCTCCTCACTCAGGGTTGTTTGGCAGCATTCACATCCTCACCACCCTCAGCCTCCTGCACATGTAGATCTATGTTGCCTGCTGCAGCCCTTCTCATTTCATTGGATTGTTTGGTAAAATTTCCCCGCATGTATACACCGGTGGTGTAGAATGTGGAAAAACCCGAGGGGATGGTGCTTGCTCACTTTATCATAGTGTTCCAGGCAGGGCTGGTCTGCTGGGCCAGTAATCTGCTGATTGTGATAACTATCACCACTTTGCCCAGCTTGTTCATCTTGACTACTCTCCTACTGCTGTTGTCCCCCCCAATTGCACTAGACAGGTATAGACACACCCCTAGCTTAGGCATGCTAAGCCAGGAGCAATCCCGAGACACAGGGCTCCAATCTACGTACAGTATGCCTGACACCCCCCCCCCATGCTTTCACCTATATTTGAGTCCTGCACCCGGCTATCTATACACATACACTCTTGGGACCTGCATCACACCCTGGGGATAAACGGGATTCACTATTTTCCACCTTGTTTGCATAGTATTGTCTTCTAATGCATAGTTACATGACCCATACTGAGCCTCCCCAAAAATAACTACTGCTTACTGTCGCTTAGACCCGCACACAACTGTTTAAAGGCACCTCACCATCACTGTATTCAATGTCCCTGGTTTTTCCCAGCAACAAAACAACTGGCCTCTGCACGGCTCTAAACCAAGACCCTGCACTCCACAAATGATGTGCTTTACCACTAAGCCATGGCAGATATACATACATCTGAGGTTATCACGTACAGATCATCCAGCACAGGCATTCAGCAGTATAGGACATGCATTCCATCATGAAGATTTATGTGTGCTAATGTCTATGTATGTATATATATATATATATATATATATATATATATATATATATATATATATACACATACACACACACACACATATACATATACACACACATACGTAGATATAGAATATATATCTCAACAGCAGACCACATGACACCAAAGCATTAGACAAGAATGAAAAGGAAACCACATGCGCCTCCTGCATTATGTACTGGTGTTAATATCAAGGCAAGTGTGTTTCTGTGCGTCACACGGGTTCAGACTGTATTAAGGGTAAGATATAGGCTGATGACATTACTCACCAGACCTATTGCTGAATGTATGTGTATGTCTTGCCAACCCAGTCTCTTGGCTGATTGTGACACTTATGGCCACTATATAGGAAAACAACAACAAAACACGCTCCTCAACACAACCAGTAGCTAGCCACTCACAGACACCAACACATAGGATATGACTGCCAAACACACACACCTGTCATGCCTTGGAATAGAGCACCTACCTGTTTATTCTATCACACTACAGCATTACGCAGTTACAAAATGCGCTACCAAGATTACTGGGACACAACACTCCCAGAGGTGTACTTCTAGGTGGGTGACATCATCAGCAATGGCAAAGTCGGCAATAGGGATTGTATGGAGTGTGAGCAGTCTAAAAGCATTATTCTGTCCCCAGGCAGACGGAGAAACACACATGCACACACATGCACACACACACACACACACACACACACACACACACACACACACACACACACACACACACACACACACACACACAGAGTTGGCATGGCTGGGATTAGAACACAGACCTAACTACCTTATCACACTACAGCATTACGCAGTTACAAAATGCGCTACCAAGATTACTGGGACACAGCACTCCCAGAGGTGTACTTTTAGGTGGGTGACATCATCAGCAATGGCAAAGTTGGCGATAGGGATTTATGGAGTGTGAGCAGTCTATAAGCATTATTCTGTCCCCAGGCAGACGGAGACACACACTCACACAGTTGGCATGGCTAGGATTAGAACACCGACCTAACTACCTTATCACACTACAGCATTACGCAGTTACAGAATGCACTACCGAGATTACTGGGACACAACACTCCCAGAGGTGTATTTCTATGTGGGTGACATCATCAGCAATGACAAAGTCAGTGATAGGGATTGTATGGAGTGTGAGCACTCTGTAAGCAATATTCTGTCCCCAGGCAGACGAAGACACACACACAGTTGGCATGGCTGGGATTAGAACACCGACCTAACTACCTTATCACACTACAGCATTATGCAGTTACAGAACGTGCTACCAAGATTACTGGGACACAGCACTCCCAGAGGTGTGTTTCTAGGTGGGTGACATCATCAGCAATGGCAAAGTTGGCAATAGGGATTGTATGGAGTGTGAGCAGTCTAAAAGTATTATTCTGTCCCCAGGGAGACAGAGACACACATACACACACACACACACACACACACACACACACACACACATACAGTTGGCATGGCTGGGATTAGAACACCGACCTAACTACCTTATCACACTACAGCATTACACAGTTACGGAATGCGCTACCGAGATTAGTGGGACACAACACTCCCAGAGGTGTACTTCTAGGTGGGTGACATCATCATCATTGGCAAAGATGGCAATAGGGATTGTATGGAGTGTGAGCAGTCTAAAAGCATATTTCTGTCCCCAGGCAGACGGAGACAAACACACGCCAGTGGTGGGATCAGGACAACTGCCTATCTACAGACCATTATTACAATACTACATAGATACGAGCTGTGCCACAGACACTACACCTTTCAAGACTGTCAATATGATCTTCTAGGAATGCGGACATTGACATGGATGCTGGCAGTTATGATGTACATACCTGTGAACCTGTGTGTTCAATGTAGGAATCCATCCTGTAGTGGGGTATGGCCATCTGTTGACTGGACGACTACTATTGCTATACAGGGTTACAATGGCCATGCCCATACGCATAGAGGCACATAACTGACACAAGGTGTCACTGAGCATGCTCACACACTTAGTAGCACATGGCCGTTTGGAATGCACTATGTGTCCATCTACATAACGTTATACTGGGCATGCTCACACACTTAGTAGCACAGGGCTGTTTTGTATGCACTCTGATTCTAAACAGGGAAGGGTACAATGGCCATGCTATTACAATTAGACGTGAACAACACATTTTAATGGACTCCAGTGTTGATAGTTGTCATTGTTAGCAGGAACCCTGCACTACATATATCTGACACCGGTCTTCTACACAACATCTTCTGCTGTCCGTCACCTCAGATGTACCAATCTAAACCTGGCACACTACTACCATCTGTGGTGATGTCCTGCCAGGAGTGGCTACTTCACCCATATAGTGCCATTCATAGTCGAATGTCCTGAGACCAGGTTAACACCCTGGCACCTAGAGGGCAACTACATTGTATGTGTATGCTAAACAGTGCTAGATGTGTAGCGTTTGTAATCACAGCTGCCCAATGTAGATCCAACAATGGGGAATACTGACATCTGTGCAGTGAGGAACACCTGGCTGAAGGCTCAGTTGTGCACAATAGCACTACAACCATATACCTCAGATACGGACATGTGGGCCATAACACAGGTATGGACTGCTCCAGGTGGTGGTGTCCCCACGTACATGAAGGCCACTCACATGTACTGACCAGTACACTCTCAAAAGGCATCACAGATGTGTCAGGTGCAGATCACAGTGTCAAAAGCTGCATTCTAGGATGTAGCCCTCAGACATCACCATATCCTTGGACCAGCAACACACATCCATACATGTGGTAGAACATGTAATAGTACAACACCATGTGACCCATGACTAGTGGGCTGTACCTAGCTCGACATCAACTGTGCAGACTACGCATGTACTGACACAGTTGCATCATGTGTTATGCAATGCAATGATACCACTGTTCGTATCCAGGTCGGCTGTACACATAACAGGGGCCCTGGGTCATATACAGCAGTAACAGATGACTGTTGCTGTACACCAGTAAACACCCTCATATTTGGATATGACATACATGTACCTGCCGTGGATATGTACATGCCACACACACACACACACACACACACACACACACACACACACACACACACACAAAACACATATGTATATAGCATAGCTGTTGCTGTCCTTCATGCAGACAGGTGGCTACAGCAATTACACACATGCACATGGAAGGTAGGTCCATGGCTGTTCAATGCTAACAGTACATAAGGTGTGATATCAATGTTGACTGAGTTAACATTCCCTCTGTACTGGTTACCCATGACAACTATCATATCATGCAACAGTCCATGTGTCATGTATGTCATCACACATGTCCACCAATTGCAATGCCTACAAACATGGCTAAATGACAGGAACGTAGGACCTACACACATGTACATGTAGTGGTGTGCGTTCAGCTACCATGCATGTGCAGTAGCTGATGTTTGCAGGTGACATGTGTCTTACTACAACATGCAGTTGCAATGCAGCCCCATCATTGCCAACTTTATATGGTGATATACTGACAGTACAGTAAGATATACATCAGGTATTGATGGATGTGTGGGCATAACTAAGTGGTGGGCCATCATTGCAGATGGATGTTTGCTGAGGACAGCTCACAGGTGTGTCACAAGCAGTCCTACAACAACATGTGCAAACACTAAGCGATGGTTCTGTTAATTGAAGGGGAACACATACAACCTACACAGTGGTCAGGGTGTCACTGACTGCAAATCACTTGACACCTGTAACACGTAAGAGCTCCTGTGTGTATATATCAGCACAATTGCCAAAGGTAGCATCAGTACACATTGTAATGCGGGAAATACTGCTGCATGTCTGTCATACATATCATAAGATAGCAGGTGTTTGATTCACAGTACTGCCATGTGTGTTTGCTTGTGTGTCCATATATGTCACGTATGGTGAGGGATACATCCCAATTGTTACTCACTCTCCTGTACACTGTTGTAGAGATCTGAACATACTACATTGTAGAAAGCAAGACATAGGCAGGGGTGGGGTGTGTATCGCACACATGTGAGCTATCTGTATGTGCATGACATAGGTGCATTCAATTGTGAACTCCACAGTGTGTGTGTGTATGTATGTATGGCTGTCTGGTACATGGAGTGAGGATGTATGTTACCATAGTGAACAGATAGGACCCCTAACCCCTCCAGGGGATGAAAACTACTACCCTGTTGATGCAGTCTATCTTAGGCACTGACTACCTGTACATTTGTATTCTCTGTGTCGTGTCATGTGGGTGCACAGTACTGTAATGGTGATTACCACATAGGCAGGGATCCTCACCTCAACACTATAAAGTGTGTGTGTGTTACAGTGTCATTGACCCCGTGAGTGTGGGCGTGTTACTGTGTGTCTGAATACATGTGTGCAAATACGTGTGTGTGTGTGTGTGTGTGTGTGTGTGTGTGTGTGTGTGTGTGTGTGTGTGTGTGTGTGTGTGTGTAGTTGTGTGTTCTCATCATGTAATGTGAATGTGTATTACTGCTACACAGTGAGGCCTCAAGCTATCAACTGGCCTCTACTTTTGTCATCAGCTAGACTGCTATGTAAACTCCCCGCCCCATGTATCTGTACCTGTGATGTCGCCCATTATGGATGTCACGTCTCTAGCCACTGTAGCTTAGTACACAGCTCCCTTGCTCCTGGATCAGTAGATGTGTAGACATCTTTGGAATGTCAGCCTTTCTAACAGTGAGGTTGAAGCTACGAATAGCATGCTGGTATTGCCAAACATACCTGTGAGTAGTCCACATTTACATATGGGAAACTAACTGCAAACACTGACACTCAATGGCACATGCAATTAGACCTGAAGGAGGGAAGCAGGACATCATGACCAACATGCTGTTACTGTTGTTACCAAGATACATACCGTGAACAGAAAACAATGCATTCTAAACCTGCACTACATGGCATGTCTGCTGCATGTCAACAGTACACAACAATTGGAATCTACACTTATCTCCCTATTCTGTTCACCCTGTGCATCAGACCACATGAGAATGTCCCTGCACCAATGGTGCGGATGACAGGGATGCGGCACAGGCATCATCATATGCACAGGGTGATAATGTTTGCCAGGGGCCTAGGCTGCACCAGTGGATGACATTATGTGTGCGGGTTAGGGCCTGTGATCTAATTGGCTATGTGTGGTTGTTATGCATGTGTGTGTTGCGGTGCCCTACAGATGTTTCTGGTGTGTGCATGTATGTGTGCACACAGTTCTGCCATGTGTCTGGCCTACACAGGGGTATTATTGACAGCTCCAGACTGTACATTCCAGGTTTTACAGCTCATGGTGTCCAGCCACGGCCACAGCCACGTGACCTGTGCCTGCCAGGAATTGCACAGGCACTACCAGGCAGAGGATTGGGTACTGTCCGATGACACATGTCCACTGGAACCGTGTCCCTGTTGGGATTGTCCAGGACCACATGCACATGGCCTGCTGTGTCCTGGTGTGGACAGCACAGCACCAGCTGCACTGCTGCTGCTACCACCACTATGGGAGTGGGCATGTGAGGTAGCTGTTTCACGTAGACCTGCACCAGATGACATAGCTGGCCTATGTTCACGTGCCCTACGCCTCACTCCTACCAGATGTTCTAGTACAGACAGCTCACGCTCGTGGATTGTCATGCCACAGTCAAGGATTCCAACTATGTCACCCAATCGTCTGTCCAAAACCTCAGCAATCTGCTGTTGAGCATTTGCCATTGCCTGGATGTTGTTTAAAGAACGGTTAGCAGCCCTCTGAAGCCTCTGCCCTTCTCTGTTCTGCCATTCAGCATGTGTCTGTGCCACCATTACAGCCTGAAACTTGCATCTGGTAACACCAGCTGCTGTGCTCTGTCCTGCAGGGGCATGTCGGCCAGAGGCCCTCCTATGAGCAGCACTGGCCACATGCCTGTGTGGCCTATCTCCAGTCATTTGCCTGACACCATGATGTGAATACACACCTTCCATAGCCACCACACTTTCCTTTTCCAAGCTACCACATGCCAACTGTCCTTCCTCTTTGGCCACTGGTGATGGGGTATGTGTTGGCATGAGATCTGTGTGCAGGGATGAGGGGTATATAGGTGGAATGGCAACCAATGGCACAGATTCAGCCCCTGACAACCCTACCTGTGCCTCAAGCATTAGTTCATCATTACTGCTAGAGTCTGTGGGGACACTAACATCAGATGGACCACAGGAGGGTAACACACCTACATCACCTCTGGGGGCAGACAAAGACTCTACATTACAATACAGGCACACACAGACACACACAGACACACACCATGCATGCGATTTGACAGAAGGCATGCAACATGCATGTGATACAGCAGATGGCATGCAGGTGACAATAATAGTGGTAGTTATCATACGTCCCTAGGTTGCACACAGCAGCATGCATGTGTCATAGCAGAAGCCATGCATTTCACACAATCATGGTAGTAAGCAGGCATCCCTGTGTTACACCATGTGGACCAGCACAGGGTAACAGTACACATGGCTGATGTGTGGCATATGACCTTAACATTAACATGTAGTTTGACATATAATCTGCTGATGTGTGCATTGATATGCATACATGTTTAGCACAATGGTGTCCTGTCACATATACAGTGGGGTAATGGTGTCACATTGCAATGTTGTCTGTCCACCCTACAGATAAAATGCACATTTAGCAGATGTGCATGACCATTGCAGGGTATTATGAGGCATCTATATTGCTATACAGTGTGAAATGCAGACACAGTGCCATTGCATGGATCATGAGGTGTCTCTATTGCTATACAGTGTGAATTACAGACACAGTGCATAACCATGACTGTGTGCATACACAATACATATATACTGTGGATTGTGACCCACGTCGCTGAGGTGTATACAAACTAAACCATGGTGTGGAATGTGTGACACAGGTCACCAAAGGCCATACGGATGACACTCCTGCACATCTGCAAACATATTTTAGCTGCCTGGCAACCATGCCCACACATGGCAGACTTGTCAATACACCATGTCCCACATGACATTTGTGTACCACACAAACGAGGTGCATGGCTGACAGTGATGTCCAACAGCAGCAAGGGAAATGTACTGTATCTGTGGCCTGATGTGGTTGTCTGTGTATGTATGTGGATGCTGTACAGGTGACTACTATCATGCTGTGACACAGTCATGATGTTCAACACATCTTATGTGGTTGAATGATGTTATGCCTCCACAAGCTGTGCACAGGCCTGTAGGATGTCCAGTGTTCCACATCTGCAATATAACCATTCAACAAAGGCTATAGTTGGACCATGTGTAACCAATGTACAACAGGGTGTACACACAAACACATCACATCTACTGTGTGTTGCTACATGTCTCTGGCCATCCTCCATGGCCATGTGTGAACATGTGTTGGCCAAATGGTTGTGATGGCCATCTATCTCACATGTCTGTGTTGTCCCATATGACATACACCCATAGATGTCATATACTCCACTGTCCACAGGGTTATGCAGACAAAGGGTTGTATGTTTGGTATGTGGGGTATATTTTATGGGATAGTGAGACTATGTTGCAGCCGGCCCACTACATGTCATAGACATGTCAGATGGCACATCACAATGTGTGCACTCACAGAAGGGGCATAATCCACAATGGTGAATCCTGTGGGCTGCCCATACTCCAGCTCACTGTGTAGTACTGTTTGTGTACCCCACATGTGTAGTTCTGATGTGTAGTACATGTTCCTACATTGAACAACACCTCCACCGTTGTATGCATAACTGTCCACACATCTAGCAATGACAGTTTCTGAGGTTTCATGTCCGTGTTTCACATAGTTTGTAAGTGCTGCACATGGGTAGCCATTGTGTTGGATTGCAGCTGCGACCTGTATATTGTGACCGGACCATACATTATGTGTACATGTGTTAAATGGCCACATGGTGACTAGACCTGTGCATTAACATGCCTGATACTTATAACTGTCTCACCTGCAATGGCCTGCTGTCTTAGCAGAACACCAGCAGTACCTATATAGGGGTGACACAGCAGTATGAGCATTATCCACGCATGTATGACAGCTACCAGGTGCAATGTGCATGTTAACACATTCGCCAGTACAATAGGATATACTATACACAGACTAGCATACTATAGTATGCGGCATGTGTGTATACATGCCTTGCATATGATGTTACATTACATATTGTACAATGACACATGCAACTATATGGGATATAATAGTTATATGTGCAGTAGTGACTTACCGGGCAACTCCAGGCTCGGTGGTTGAGAGACACCCACCTCCACGATGTCAGCTAAGGCTTGTGGATGCTGTTCTGCCTCTGTCCCCAGTTTGGCCAGTAGCTCCTCAGTACGTGTGAGTGGGGGCTGGCTTGGTGGCCCACCACCTGTTGCACCTTGTTCCCTGGTAATTGCATTCACATGCTGTTTTGCCCATCTGATTAGGTCCATGCAGTGTCTGCCCACCTGCTGGTATGTGCGGTTATGGCCACCCACATCATTAACCCTCCTGCAAAATTCCTGCCACCGGTCATCCTGCTGCTGTGCATCCTGTGGCACATGGCTAAACAGGACATCATAGTTGTCTTGGAGGTAAGATATAAGGGCCTCATCCTCCAAGCATGTATAGGCTGGTAGCCTTGCTCGCGGCATACCTGTAAGACATAATGATGGAGACAGGTCACAGTATCTCAGAGATGCACAGAGATACACCTGCACATATATGTGTATCACATTTATTACATATAAATAGTTGTCTTTGCAAATCTTCATGACATTGACACCACTGGCATGTTTGTGTCACACACATGTGACACCCAGTGGGGATTGGATATTATCACCATATATGTGTGTCACCTGATTACATTGCTCATACTCCATGTGGATGCTGTCTTGATGTGGGCATGTCTGTTTGCCTGTACTGGTGTTCTTACCTATTAGCACATGCCTGGATGTGTCCACATTAATGCTGTTGACCTTGATGCTGTGTATATGTCACATATAAACACATACACTGCCTTAACGGACATGACCTGTGACACTGTAGACATGCACATGGAAGGCTTTACATGCATGTGTTTTGCCATATACAGCTACATGGCACTATACAGCTGTTCAACATCCTGCCACATATCGCCTGTGTTGCACATGTGATACACATGGGACACTGGCTAGCCTGATGGTATTTGCAGGGATGGTTATCAACTATAGCATGTACAGCCAAGGTCATCTAGTAGTCTGTATGCCCTGGGCCATGTATGAGCCTAGGATGTAAGGTTACCCAGCTGTAGCCGACAGCCATGTTTCCAGTGCCAGGTGAAGCAGTGCCACATAACTGATCCACACAATTAATGATACATCTACCATGTGGTCATCACACCATGTTTGACAGAGGTGAAATGTGCAGCTTTGCTGGACAGGGTTGCATAGTATGGCAGTAGTATGTAATGTGCATGGCACAAGGATCTGTCCAGCATGTGGCGATCCTTGTACTAGGAAGGTGGATGTCCATGACGTATGTATTTGAGATCAGGATATGTACGTGTAGCATGTGCAACATCACATTGTTGGACATGGCTTTATGCAGGGTAGACATCATGCTACATAGTGGAGATGAGGATTGTGAAGGCTGGTGTCGGCCATCCAAACATGGCAAATACCCCTTAAAGGTGATATGTGGTCCGATATAGGTCACTTGAGTGATGAGTATGGCTGAACAATGATCTCTATATTCATGGATGGCACCCTGTCATGACTAGGGTTGCCACTTATGACTACATAATAGGCTTGGTGACGTCACTAGCTCAGGGAGGTAAACTGCACAGCAGCATCCTTTACACACAGTGTCCATTATGTTGACCACTGCCTAGGTGGAAGTTCATGGGTACAAGGTTATTAACCTAGCGGTGACAATGCAATATGCAGCTGTCAGATTGTGCACATATGTCACACACCTCACCCACAAAGCCCCTTCTGTATGTTGTCCACAACACTGAGTCAGCTATTGCTCCTAGGTCATAGCCGTTCACATACTTACATAGGCAGGTGCCTCCTGTTTGTCTGTGTGGTATGGGCTACAATGAGGGTGAGTACAATGAATTAACCCTGTTTTACTGTAGCTGGCACTGGTGATATGCACATATTAATCAGACACCTTCTGTAGTGTTGGTTCTGTCAACAGTCCACTGGCAGAACACTCCTGTGACATACGAATGTACATCTAGTATACTGAGTGTAGGTGGAACACAGTATGAGTGATGATATCCTATGACCTGTCACAGGTATGATATGCAGTGTGAAATCATCCATACTGTCATCTACATCTGTACTGCTAACAACATATATGTTGATTAAGGTTCATGGCCCCTTTCAGACCAGACTCAGCAGGGTAGTACTGCAGTGCCTCCCATTATGAGTGGTGTCTCCACTTTGTGGGTTGTGATAACTGTTGGTGTGCACCATTCAGTGTTTTCACAGACTGGCATGAAGCTATGTTTTACATGATGTGTATGTGTAGAGCAAACTATTTTGCCATATGTGTATGATACAACCAGGGATGTGGATAGGTCCCATGCAGCCTGAGTGTACCTTGTGCCATCATAGTTATGGTTACAGGGGCTCTGTAGTGTTCATGGATATGTGATTGTGTACCTGTTGTGGGGTCAGTGTGTTTATGTTATCCGACACCCTATCTGTATTGCTTATTCATGCTCAGCACTTGTTCAGAACATGTAAGCACTTCATGAGCTACTAATTACTATAGCACTCAATCCTCCTCATTGCCTACAGGTAAACACTGTTTGTACCTACATTTCCCGCTTGCTTAGAGTAAAACAGCTCTTGTACACACTTTCCTCACTTATCTAGTAGGAAATAGTCATATATTCAGGCATGTCCAAGTGTCAATTCCCAGTGTTCTTGCCTGTCTATATGATGAATATGGGCATCATGAGGCAATATAGAAATTGTCTCATGTACACAGTCAATACTCCCCTCCTAACATCCAGCACTACAACCTGTGGGAGATGCACATATCTAACCATGCTGGAGGTAAAGCTCTCTCCAACCCAGACTAAACTTGACAATCATGTGGGGAAGTTAAACATTTGCACCACACCACACTCATCACATAGTCTCATTAAATCTCCACCACCACAGGCCACACATAGTAAGACAACATTTGCTGAGCCTCTCAATACTACTCTGTCTAGGCAACAGAGAACTCCAAAGCAGAAACGCAGGCAGCCCCCATCCCCCAACACAACACCAATTACTTATAGCCCACAGACTCAGTGTGCCCATCAACCACAGCCAATAGGGCTAAATAACGTATCCAACACACTAGTCATAGGGGACTCTATAGGCGGTCTCACTGATGACCCGCTCACCAGGCTAGACAAGGAGATAATCACTGTCAGCTGCCTGTCGGGTAACAGGATCCACAACATAACCTATGCACTCAGGTCACACCTCAACAGGTATAATATGACTGTGTCATTGTCCATGTTAGTGTGAATGCCCTGAGATGTACCTTCCTGGACTACATGTAAAGAGACATGGAATAGCTCTCTGATCTTGTAGCCCAGGCAGGTATCGCCCTAGCCCTGAGTAGCATTCTGCCATCATCCAGACTGATAACACAGTACAAGGACAAAATGATTTACTTCAACAATTGGCTATGCTTCTGGTGTCATTCCAAGGGTATCCAGTATCTGTCTGCTTTGAATAACATGGTCGACAGAACACAATGCTTTGGCTCAGATGGCTTTCACCTGTCAGCCCTGGGATTCTGGATAATGGCTAAGGCTCTTGCTGCTCCTATAGTGCCTGTTTTAGGCATGGTTCAAATAACATATTCACCACCATAACAGGAACAGGCAAACAAAACCTGAGGGTAATGCTACTTAGTGCTTGACGTCTTCATCTCAAATGCACTCACCCGAGGCACTCCTTTTAATGGACCACTTCGATATCTGTGTAGTGACTAGGACCTGCTTCTAGGCTCCTGAGAGCACCCCTGCACTACCAGGCTATTACTCATACCACACCTTTCAGTCATGTAACCAGGACCGAAACACCCACGGTGGAGGTGTGTCCTAAGGATATCCACACCTCCATGCTAGTTGCTTAGCACAATGCATCAGAGGTTATCCAAGTGCAACTAACTCTGGCCATAACTGCTATACAAATTGTAGCTTGCTACAGATCCCCCACCATACCCCACAGTTAACGGTCCTCTCTTCTTGGTGTACTGGGAAGTAGGGTTCAAACAGTCACACTACTGATGTGCAACTGACACTACCCCACCATTAACTGGGATACCTACTCATGTACCGACACATTAGGCCAACACTTTCTGGGATTCATAACTTCCAATCTCCTGGATCAACCTATCTACACCACCACTAGGGGCAACAATATCCTAAACCTGGTCATTACCAACATGTGTGACTGGTGTTCCACACCTGGGGTTATCTCCTCATTGGTCAGATCCGAACATACGCTAATCACCCTTGTTATCCACATCCCAGCACCACACCCTTTACGGAAAACACAGTACAATATTTCTACAAAGCCAACTTCAGGCTTCTTATGGCAGCAGTAGTAATACAGTTACAACCACTGAATCATACACAACTGCACTTAATTAGCACTTATACGACTGCATGTATAATGCTATCCCAAACAGAACCATGACGGTACCCACCAGAAAACGGAGGCCACTCTGGTGGCCCACTGCCATGGGCATAATGTACAACAGAAGGAGGAGACTGTTGCAAAGTAGAGTACAATCCCATGAGTGGAGGAACTCCCTGGTCAGCCTCAGTAAGAAGCTGAGATCCCTTATCACTTCCTCCAAAGCTAGCTACGTAAACATAACCATGACTAATTCCAAGGACTACCACAAAGCGTTCTAGAGGTATGTCACTACTCTCGATGGTGATACCGACATCTGCTCTGACATACAGCAGTAAGGCACAAACATTACAGAACCGACTGGTATTGACAACATCCTGGCAGATAGGTTCAGTGCTAACTTTACACCACTCTCACATCCTAAAAGGCCCATATCTATACAGGAATGATGCAGAGTCCCTGCAATCACAACTATGCAGTTCAAAGCTGCACTCTCTAAAGCCAGGAACACAGCATCCATGTGACCATACAACATCTCAGGCTGTGATTTCCATGAACTTCAGAACGAACTGGCTCCCCACTTAGGCACCATATTCAATAATAGCCTTGCATCAGGCATTGTGGCCCCTGAATGGTACACAGCAACAGTTATCACACTCCACAAAGGTGGGGCACAATGGACCAGGGGAACTATTGCCCTATACGCCTGACTAGACTGTTCTGCAAGGCTATGGAGCACATCATCATGGATCTCATTCACAGAGACATTGGTGGCCTACAAACCTTTGATCCCACCCAGTTTGGATTTGTTAGGGCCAGACCATGCCTCCTAAACCTGGTGGAGTCCTTTGTGACAGTTACCAAGGCAGTAGATGAGGGTAAGGAGGTCCACACAGCCTACTTTGACCTCTCAAAGGCTTTCAACACCATTCCCCATTCTGGTATTATCAACATACACATCCACCCGCACATTAACCCTTACGTCACAAGATGTTATGCAAAGTGGCTCACGGATAGAACCCATACAGTGAGGGTAGCATACCCTAGGTCCTACTGTAAATCAGTTACAATTGGCATCCCCCAGGGCTCGGTCATAGGGCCCCTCATGTTTGGTATATGCTTCCCGGAGGTACAGGCTAGCACAGGAGGACTTACCCTGAAAAGGCTTGGAGACGACTACAAACTAGGGGCCATGATTGATTCTCCAGCTGATACAGACACCCTCCATAAGGGTGTCACTGGGACGGATACCTGGTGTCAATAACATGGCCTCAAGCTGCATGCCACAAGGTGCATAGACATCCCCTTTGGATTACACCAATCACCCGCAGACTATCAGATAGGTGGTAGTCCCCTACATACATAAGACATAATAAGGGATCTTTGATTACACCAATCACCCGCAGACTATCACATAGGTGGTAGTCCCCTACATACATAAGACATAATAAGGGATCTTAGAACCCAAGTAGATAGCATTCACTCCTTTGATAACCATATTGGCAAGGTGGTGTGGATATCCTTCTATATGGCTCCCCTAATCTCCAATGGGTTTTTAGCCAGAACTAAGGCAGCCATTGTGTCTCTCTATTCATGACTTATGAAACACATTAAAGGGTACAACACCCCATTTGGGATGTACCTTATGAGACAACAGCAACGGCTTGAAATACCACAACATTACCACACCAAGAGGAAAACTGACCACCGAAGAATGACATATGCAGCCCAACTACAGAAACCCCAACTGTACTCGTTTGCATACCGCATATTCAGAGGTGATCTCTGCTGAACATACAAGGCCCATGTCCAAAACAGTACTGATGGATATGCTGCACATAAGCAAAAGCCCCTGAGCCACATGCTCTGGGATATGTACCTAAATCCAACGATGACTAGGACATGCTGGAGGGATTCATTCCTGACCCGGACACTCCCGATGCTTTGGAACATGATTCCTATCTACATCAGACAGGGACCCTCACTAGCACTCTTCAAGAGATACCTCGATGGGTGGATGGGAGACAGACATGTACACCAGGGATCACTGCAGCAGCTCTGCTGTACAGAGGCACAGGAAACTAATGGCTCTGCTGTTCACAGGCACAGGAAACTAACCTAGGGAGGTGCCGCAAGTCAAAACACTGTAGATAGGCTTATGAATGGCCTTGGCCAGACAGCATAGTACCTAACTATGAACCTATGAAGCTATTACATGTCCTTTGTGCATGGATAATTGACTAGCTCTTCCATTTCAATTAGCTATCATGCTGATACACTGTCTGTTGACTACAAGTCATATGTATCCTGTTATTGTGTATTGTACATGCCAATAGACATACCTGATGTTTGCATAACATAACAGTAATGCTATGTAAAATGTTAGACATATCTACCTACAATACTGTACATTACACATTTTTGCCACAATATCCCACAATGCAAGTCATAATTGCACAGCAGGACCACCTTAGACATGTTATTCTCAGTTATACGTCCATACATATGCCTACTGTTACAGTATATCAACATATACTATCCTCTGTTATGGCACGTACTTGTTGGATCAACCCTGCCACTGACAGCGGCTGGAGTGGAATTGTTGTGTTCAAAGTCCTTATATAGCATCCGTTGTGGTGAATGAGGTGTTTACCTTGTGGCCTACAGCAGTACACACAATTTCTGAGAGCGTTACTATGCTCAACAATACATCACTACATAATACCTTTTCCCACTATATGCATTGCATACACTTTAATTATTACAGAGCAGCTACTACATACACTGACATACTGAGTGTTCTACATACCTTATTAGTAACCCGAGTTGTCATTGACGGTAATATAAATCCTAATCATTTTGTGTTGCAATCCTCATTGTAATGTTTTTCTGGTATGTACAGATGGTTTGAATGTATGACAAGCCATCCTTTTATACTTGGATATCAGTAACATGTGGTATCCTGCCACCAATTGGTGTTCCGGAGTAGATGATTACGTACACATCAGCTGTGCAGCTACTCCATTAGCCAATGACATGGCAACAGTGGTGTATAATTGAATACTCCACTTGGGCATTGTCCCTTTGCCCTACCTTTGAGGAAGACAGCCTGGATGTGTTGTTTGTGATGAATTGCAACAGCTATAGGGAGACACACAGAGATATATTAACTTCATGGCCCCCGTGGATTGTGTGTAATGGCTAGAGGATGTAGTTCTACATGTGAGTCTAGATGTTATATTTCTGAACATTGCTACTTCTGCAGGGTTTGTACCTGATACATCTGCAAATGTTTAGATCTGGCAAGGATGTTTGGGCAGCTCAAGGCTGTGTGGCTATGCATAGAACATTAGGTGTTTTGAACTATACTCACCTGACATCTTTGGTATACTGTACATGTGTATCATACTGTGCTGTTAATCAGTAATTGGTAACACTTCCTGGTGTATGCACAGCCATCTGATACAGGATTATTGCAACCAAACCCTGTAACATCGGCGTCTGTTCCATTGTACAACAGCAACGATTTCACATAGGGCCATTATAGTGTGTCTCTGACAAGGTATGTTAAGGCTTCTGCAGATGTCATAGAGTGAGTGGATGTTTGTGATGTTATTACAGTATGTATTGCAATTGTTTTGGGTGTGGGGGAAATGTAGATGGGTGTACATAGCAGCTGCATGTGTGTAGGAACTGCATTTATACCTATTTGATATGTGTGTGAGGGCTCCTTCTCTATTTGAAGACCTATCCTTTAGTGGACTAATACTATGGTAATTGCAGGCTGATTCATTAAGCCATTGTTAATTGGTTCATGTATAGCATGCAGGTGATGTTGGTCCTTCAATCCCTTTGGAAATACATCGGTATGTAATGAAATGTTGCTACATGAAAGCTGTCTCATGTATTTCTGTCACAGATAATTGCACTCATTGGAGTTGTGTTGGTGAATGAACCTCTTTGGCTAGGGTTGCCACCTTTTCAAATGGCCATAATGGGACATTTGCAGGACACACATCGGATTTTAGAGGCTGACACATACCCACGGTCAGTACAAAGTATAGAACTTTACATATATGCCTATATAAAAGCTTATTCTTGTAGAGGTTTACTTGCTTATCCTGTTTCTTGTTACATGTAGGAATTTTAGATACAAATGACTATTATGCAACAATTACATTAAATATGGAACATGCCAAATGTCTCGAGATTGTAGGACATTAGTATTTGTACTCATTTTGGTCAGGATACTACCGCACATAGAGGGACTGCCCCTTGCAAGGTGGGACAGGTGGTAACCCTATCTTTGGCTCATGTCCATAGCATATATTTGTAATAGTGTCTAGACATATACTCTCCATATCCTTTGTTCATAACGTTCGGTCGTGGCGGAATGTGTGATTGCTATGGTCGAAGTTATACACATATTTGAAGACTTCAACCGCTGTATATGGCATACCCACAAATTCAGGAATGCACACACTTCCAACGACTGCATTACCGTTCCCAGACACCCAAACCCCACAATACCAAACACTCAAACTCGTGGCAGTCAAACTCCCAGAACTAACACAAACACAGAACACACACACGCACACACAGACACTGCTACCCATCACATCCAAACAAACCATCCTACACTATGTATGGGCAGGTGGCCATGCCCCCATACACCTCCCATGTGGGTGGCTGCGCACCCCCCACCACACCTACTTTAATAATCTGCCTCCAAGATAGCACAAACAGACACACGAAGCAAACCCACACACACACATTACAGTCCCCCGGAAACACACACCACACTCAGAACACACACTTACACACACTACAGCAATCAGAAACACACTTACACACAGTACCTACCTGAACCGCAGCACCAGAAGTACTACCTAAATGTCCCTTAACATCGTGATAATAGTACTTGCGGTTCTGGTGTTTCGGTACTGTAGTCTTTTGGTCTTTAAGCCTCGTGATTACGTGTGTTGGTATGTAAAGCATTCAGTATTTGGTAGTATCCTATTTATATGTATCTCCATGGTTGTGTAGATGTTGTTAACCTATCTATATATCTGCATATATATGTATATCCATATATATCGACATATATCTCTCTATCACCCTTTCTCTCTCTATATTTTATATATATATATATATATATATATATATATATATATATATATATATATAGAGAGAGAGAGAGAGAATACACCTTTCATTGGGTACATGGCGGTGTATACTATTTCCTGAAGTCCGCCCTTTTGTATTTTAACCTGTCACAATACACACCTGCCATTGGTACATCTCAGGTAGCTTAGTGGTAGGTTATTGTGAAGATTGTGTACATGGTTGCCTGTTCTACTCCTGGCAGTGGTCATTTTACCTCTCAGAGTAGGCACTATTAGTAAAAGGGTAAATAACGCACATTTCAGTGGTTCTGGGCAGCTTTGCCCGTGATCTGCATGATATTCAGCAAAGGATAGACCTGTGTTGCGCATATCCGTGTAGTCATGTTTAAACGCTGCTTACCGGCACTTATCGGTGCAAAAACCCGCTAACATATGCTTAAACGTGCTTTAATGACCTGCATCCAACATCCATTATTCAGGACATCAGAATTACGTAACAGCCCTTGTATGTCGTGGAACCGGGACCATAAACGACAGTCAGTGGCTTTACCACTGAGGCATCTGGGATATGTACAAGTGTTATGGTGTTTAGTATGTAGAGTGTACTATGGCTGTTCCTCAATACTGCAAACAAATGTGTAATTCAGTTGGTGTACATATGGATGATACCTGTTAATGGTATGTCCAAGTGAGGCTTAATGGATATGCTCCAGCTATGGGAATCCATGTCACAGTGAGCCACACAGTGTAATGAGCTACACCTTGCCACAACCATAACTGGAGAATGCTGGGATGACAGATACCTGTCATGGGTACTCCCCATGCTTTGGAACTACATCCCTGATTACATTATATGGAGCCTCTCATTAACACACCAGGGAATCCTTGCAGAGTGGGTGGGGAACAGTGGTTACACCCCAGGGATCTCACAATTGGCTCTGCTCCACAGAGGGACAGATAGTTAATCAATGGGGTGGCAACAGCAGACACATTTTGGCTAGGCTTATGAATGGCCTCTGACAGTTAGGCATGTACCTACCGATGTACCCAGGAACCTGTACATACAGTATCAGCACATGCTGTTAGCTTAATTTACTGTTCAGGTATTGACTTACCTTGTGCCAATAGCAGTTGTGTGTGCAATAGTTGAGGGCTCCCTATGTAGGATGCACACAGTAGACCACCTATACATGACAATTTACAGGTGGTCGTGTGTGTGTGCCATCCATGTTTACTGTGTGTGCAGGTGGAGAAGTGTGTCAGTCTGTAGGAGCCTACACTGTCAGTGTATGTGCTATATGTTCCCTCTTTGCCAAGGCATGGGAATACTGGGCACACCTCTGTCTGCCTACTGGGGCTGGCACAGGTTGTTCATGGTCTGAATCTCTCTGTGCCTGTGGTGCCCTTGGCAATTGTGGTGGGCTGTGAGGGCCTTCACCATTATGTCCCTGCTGCAGCTGTTTCTGCAGTATCATATTATGTAGCATGGCACATACTATGAAGATGTGGGCACACGTGCCTGGAGAGTACTGCAAGGCTCTACCAGATATGTCCAAGCAATGGAACCGTGATTTCAGCATCCCAAACACATGCTCTATGATGATTCTGGTTTGTGCGTGTGCCTCATTATGGCGTTCTTGCATGGGTGTGTGTGCATTTCTGATGGAAGTCATCATCCACGGCTCCAGTGCATAGCCAGCATCCCCCACAAGGTGGCCATAAGGGATATCCCCCCTGACAAATATCTGGTACAGCTGTGAGGCATGCCGGATGTGGGAGTCGTGGTAGCTTCCAGGGCTGCCAGCTCACACATCCATGATAATGCCCTGGGCATTGCACATGACCTGGCAGTTGATGGAGTGGTATCCCTTGAGGTTTATGTAGCACCTACCATGCTTACCAGGTGGTGACTTGATGTGTATGTGCATGCAGTCTATTGCACCCAGTACCTCCGGGTAGTCTGCCACATGGTGGAAGAGGCTAATATTGCTGGCCAACTCCTCCTGCATGGGGAAAGTATATATGCTCATTGGCATGTGGTAACATGGCATCCAGGAACTGGTGGAGTACCCTGGATGCTGATGTCTGTGAGAATCCCTTGATATCTCCAGTTGGCCTTTGAAAGGTACCTGTGGTGAGTATTCTCAAGCTTACACATACCTTCGTGTCCACTGGGATCGGTTCCCCTCTGTTGTTTCTGGCTCTGAGGAGTGGCCGGCACAGCTCAACGATTTGCTGTATGATGTCCCTGTCCACCCTGTACTGCTCTACTATCTCCAGATCATCTAGCCCCTGGTAGGTTACCCTTGGTCTGAACACTCTTCTCCTCCTCTGGTGCCTGAGGTGGTTGTCAGCATCATCCTCCACACCACATTCAGTCTCTAACACATGCTGATTAATCAAAGCTATGGCAGCTCCCAACATGTACATTTTAAAAGTTCCCCATCTGTTTACACCGATGGTGCAGTGTTTGGGAATACACAAGTGTGTGTGAGGTGCCGTCACACTTTATACTATTGTGCTTTGGAAGCTGATGATGTCATTGGGTGTGTATGTACAATCCGAGCTGCAGGGTATCTTACTTTTGGGTTTTACCACAGGTACTGCTATTGTGGAGCCTTTGGTGTTGAATTACACTTGGCTACCATGGATAATCTCTTGCCTTTGCCTTCATTTTTCAAACCAATTCCCCTCCCATTGTCAGGCATGCATTCAGCAGCCTGCTTTTTTGTTTTGTACTTTCCCAACCCAGGATTGTGTTGCAAAATGTGTTCTGTAGCTGATCTACTGCAGGTTACTTTGTTCTGCTGTAACAGTTCTCTTTTCTTTGCAATCCGGCACCTCCCCTTTCCTATTCTGCAGGTTGCTGCTAGCAGCCTTGTTAGCTACCGTCCATGGCCCACTGTGAGTTAATAGGTGTTAATTACTCAGTTGTACTCCAATTACCCTGCTGCGGCATTTCCTTATTGTCTTCCTGTAACCTTCCTGTTTCAGCTGTGGTGCACGCCGCATGCAGCCATTTACTGGGTTTCAAGCGCATTGTCATCCGCGTACACATGCGCTTTCGGTCATCTTGTGTGCTCAGCTAAGCAAAGCTATGGCCACGTCCACACCCCTATCATGCGGCTTTGCATAGCAACAGGCAACCCGGATTAGCAATGTTCCAATGTGCTTACAGCTACGGTGGCACACCCCTCTCCTGATGTCATGTATACCTCCAGGCCACTCCTCGGTGTTATACTGCTATGCCGTGTGGTACAGCCTTATGCCAGCAAGGCGTTTGCGATTCAGTATTACTTGCCTCATTTGCATGGCATTGACTACTAATTCCTAGTTACTGCACCGAACACTGTCACAGACCCGTAGCAACCCTTGCGCCATGGTTGTGGTGTAGCATGCCTGCCATTGACTATTATGGGGAATTCATGACTTGTGTTACACTACAGTTTTATAACATCTAAATATATTTTCGTTATGATCCCGTTTGCGCACCGCAGCACTGCGGGTTTACTTTGCGTTAGTGTGGCCACAGCGGTAAATGTCATTTATTATGTGTTGTGCATGTATTTTTACGCCATTGGCTATATATCCAGCCATTGGCATATATTAACATTATCATATGTAAGTTTGTTCCACTTTCATGGCTCCGATGTTATGTTTGGGAAAATGTAAACCGTGTTTTTTGGTTTACATTTCTGTATGCTTACGCTACGCCTGCACCACTTCATGAATCACTATGTACCTTCATTTGCATGCTGCACTACTGCACATGGGGTGATTAGCATACATGCACCGAGTACGCTGGTAGTGCACGTGGAATCGGCTCATATCTGAATCGCTCGGCGGCCATATTTGGTGTTAGAACGCCTATGCTACACCTGCGCCTGGCGCAAGCTTCATGAATCCCAGGGATGGTGGCCAAAGTTCAGGCTACTATCTATCTCTGTCCTTAGATCTCTCACCTCTGAGTCTACTCTGTATGTGTTATTTATATTGTAATTTGCAGGGGTATCTGACTTCCCAAAGGGTATTATAATGAATTTTTTCATATTTACTTTTAGGCCATGGCTCTGGCACCAATCATTTGTCTGATCTAGCCTCTCCTGAAAGATATCTACATCATTGGGGGATTTAGTGATTCCCCCAGCTTGCATTAATCAGCAGACTTTGTCATCCAGAGACCCTCCACATTAGCCTTGACTTCAGAGAAGTATAGTCTGAACAGGAATGGCCCCACCACTGAGCCCTGTGACACACCACTAGTAACTGGTCTTTTGCTGGATCTGGATCCTATCCATGAACCAATGTGGTTATCCATCTGGTGACATAGGGATTTATGCCCAGTTTTGTGAATTTAATTGCTGGCTTATGCACCAGTGAACCTTGCAGTTGCTGAGAGCACCCCTGGTGCTGGGGCCCCCCAACCACAGAAAATTATTTTATTTTGATATTTTATAAGATATTTATCAGACCAACAAAAGTTAGTACAGCAGTCTTGTGTACTTAATAAACCAAATGGGCAATAATAACTCTTATTTATATCTCCTTTAAAATTCAAAGCTGTCAAAGGTTATAATAACTGTGTTTTATCAATTAACTGGCTTCACAATTTCATGAAATAGTTTTATCACTGACATAGTTTCCTTGCCTTAGTTAATCTAGGTGGTGGGCATTCTCAGCACTATAACTATCATGGTATCTAGTTTTAATCACTTGCAATACCCATGGCTGCAGGGAGTCACCCTTAGTCATTCCTGACTGTGTTGGGGTCCCACAAAACTGCTGATATTTGCAGAAAATGATAAAAAAATATATTAATTTTCTGATTGTGCTTTTATCTAAAAATGGATTGTGATATGACCCTGTTAGGAGAAAGCCAGTAGTCTGTGAATAAACATGAGCAAGGTAAGGACAAGTGACCAGTAGCCCAAAGTGACCAATCTCAGCTCTTACCTCGGATTTTCTCTTTTATGGAGGTTTTTAAATATGGGCAGAACACCGGATACTATAACTAAACTTCTTTGCACAAGAATTCTGGGCAGAGCCAAAAATAATAGCAAAATTAAGGCTCAAAATCAGAAACCTTTTTAAAATGTATTCACTTAAAAAATGAATAGAACAACACATTTTGCATCAACATGCACCTTTTGGGAGTATATGAAGTCTGAAACTCTGTTGCCTGGATTTATTAACTCTCTCTAATCCTGAATGATTTACTAGCAAGTTAAACTTTTTTCAAGTCACATAGCAAAGTTGTGAGGCAAAATCAGGGATGTTCTGTGAAATCAGGGACAGTGACAGGTATGATTTACTCCTCAATGAGGTAAATAAAAGTAACTTTCCCCTGCTGTCGTTTGACAACTGCTAAACAACAGTCGCTAATCTGGGGTGGCAGTACCAATGTTACACAATGTAGTCTCAAGTAATAATTGGGTAACCTGTACCATCTCTTCCTTTGTAGAGAGTATCTTAAGACCTTTAGTGGACCGTATTCCACATATTCTAAGTGACTCTTACCAACTAATTGAGTCCCTGAAAGAACATGATTTCAAGAGCAAGGATGTACCCTTGTTACTAGTGACAATGGATGTTAAAAATCTTTTTACCTGCATCCCCAATGAGCTTGGGCTTCAGGCGATCGATGAAGTCTTGGCTACTTTGTCTGGTTACAGTAATAATAGGATGATCCTTATTCATTATCTCCTTGATGTTATACTTAACAACAATGTTTTTCTGTTCCAGGACCAACTCTATTTGCAAAAATGGGGGGTTGCCATGGGCACCCCTTGTGCAAATACTTATGCCAATTTGGTAGTGTATAACTGGGAACAAGAACACCTATTTAACCATCCAGAGTTTAAAAAAGTGAGAATTTACAAAAGGTTTGTGGATGACGTCCTTTTTGTATGGGATGGCACTGAGTCAGATTGTATCAGATTTGTTAATGAATTGGAAAATACTTCTTCTTTTTTAAGATTCACAGTGGAGACTTCCTATACTAATATACATTTTTTAGATCTACAATTACAATTTAAGGATGATAGGATTATTACATCTTTATATAGGAAGCCAACCTGGAGGAATACACTGCTACACTTTAGTAGCATGCATCCGAGGTACATCTTTGAAGGAATAATATCTAGTCAATTGCATAGAATCTTCAGAATCTGCGAACATAGTGACTCTTTAGAGAGAGAAATAAATACATTAGAGGTTTTGTTTAGGGAGAGGGGTTACCCCCCTAAGATGTTTACAGAATGTAAACAGCGATTTACAGACAAGTTTTATGATCCTGGTGGTACTGCTGTTGTCAGAAATACAGGCGGCAACAAGAAATATATTGCAGTTAAAGATAAGTTTACAGATAAACTAAGTTATGTAACCAATTTTACTAATGACAGTTTCAATTTAAATAAGATCATTATTAGAAACTGGAATGTGTTGGTTACAGATAGTTTTATAAGAACTATAGTTGGAGAATATCCTAGATTTAGTTATAGAACTTCTCAGAACATGAAAGAAATTCTCTGCTCGGAGTATATATCTTCATCTAATAGTACTGTTTATGAAAAAGTGGGTACCTTTCCATGTGGTGGATGTTCAATGTGTCCATTTATTTCAAAAAAGACTAGCTTTATACATCCTGAAGGCATTTTTTCCTTTATTCCAAGATTCTTTAGTGATTGCAATAGTAGCAATCTGATATACCTAGCTACGTGCAATCTTTGTGACGCATTTTACGTCGGCCTAACCAAGAGACGGTTACGTGACAGGGTTTATAACCACTGTTATGATATCAGGAAAGAGAAAGAATCTAATGCCCTAGCTAAACATGTCATGGAGCATTCTAATCATACTTTTGGTTTTAAAGTGTTGGAAATGTTGCCTTTAAATCCTAGAGCAGGAGATAATAATAACCAGCTAGCTATTAGAGAACTGAAATGGATTTTTATTTTAAAGGCACATATGAGCCCAGGCATTAACTATTCAGTATCTGTTAAACCTATTTTAGACAACCGGAAGAAATATTGAACATCTAATGCGTGTATGTTGTCTGAAATTTGGTTTAATTAGATAATAAACTATTTTTATTTTTAAAAAATGTTTGTACACACCATTTCATTTTTATCTTTATTTTGGAGGCTTTGATGATATAGCCATTTATTTAGTTTTAAAAAATTCTTTTGACATTTAGTCATTCATTGGATTTTGGTTTTAATGTACATGTTTCTCAATTCATATTTTTGGAAGTTTTGTTGTGGCTTGATAGTATAAACATTGTGTTTTTGTCCTTAGCGGTCATTCAAGCTTGTTTTGAATAGGATCTGTGCTTATTTGACATTGACCTTGAACGTCAACTTGTGTTAGCGTCGTGCGCCACTTTTTGACTTTTTTAGCAGTCTAGTAGCTGTATATTTCTTTTTAATAGGTTTCGATATGGTTGCAGTTCATCTGCCGGATATCTTTGTGCATAGGTTTTGCCACGTAGTTGTACGTGGTAGTGGTAGGTGTTTGGAGAGTATCATATGAGTAAGCAGCCAGCTCTGGCTGCCAGATGACGTGAATACAGATGTCTCTGGTCTTGGTTGTTCTTGTTTTGCTTTTGGGCAATGGTTGAAATCCATGGGCGATGCTTTACATGGTGAGTAGTTTCGCTACTACATATCTTGGTTTTGCCTTGAGTTTTTACCAATTATCGTTTAATTATCATTAATTATAAGGGATTGTTGTTTGTATGGGATGTTGTGGTTTAATGAAACTGCCGGATGAGGCTTGGGTTTTGAGAGTCTGAGCTCCGATGGTTGTTTGATGCTTGTTTGTGGTCTGTTTGAATGTTTTAATAATATTCTTTTAGCATTAATGTTTAAAAGGGCATTTTTAGTTACTTTCTAAGTCGCTTTGATTCCATGACATTGTTGTATGCTGCTTTAGGTTTAAGCGGTGATTCCGCCTGCTTTTCTAATGTCCAATGGATTTTAATGTGGCATTATGTATTTTTTGTTATTTTTTGTTATTGTTAGTTTTTATCTTTGGTATAATAACAACTGAAGTCATGATTACAGGGTTGTGACAACATTAGGTTAAACGAACATGGAGTCATGTTACATTTTGTATATGTGACTGGAAAACTGCAAGCTAACATTGATTGGTTTATTTTATTTTATTTAAATAAAATTGTCTTAATGTAGCAATGTTTTTGTCATATTATAGTTGTGTGTTATCTACCTAATATATTATACCTGAAGAATATTGGATATTTATGTCACTGAATGATTCTTGAGATAAAAAATTTTCACCATTTGTTTAAAAGTTGGGCTATCGCCGTTTTAACTACAATACAAACTGTTTCAATTAACAGTTAATTGAGACCTGGTTTTTTGGTTTTCCCGCTAAAAAGTTAAGTATAAAAACAGTTAATTTGCTTTTATTATTTACACCTGATGAAGCGTAGTGTATCTACGTGAAAGCGCTTGTGTGGTTTTATGGAAAAATAAAGAACGTTTTTATTCGACTTTTCCGTGTGGTGACTCCTGTTTGGATCTACTATTGGTACAATGTATTTGTGAAATGTATGCAAAATTTTGTGGCCATGTGTGTGTGTGTGTGTGTGTGTGTGTGTGTGTGTGTGTGTGTGTGTGTGTGTTTGTGTGTGTGTGTGTGTGTGTGTGTGTGTGTGCGTGTGTGTGTGTGTGTGTGTGTGTGTGTGTGTGTGTGTGTGTGTGTGTGTGTGTGTGTGTGTGTGTGTTGTGTTGTGTGTTGCATTGTGAGAGTAACAAGCTGGCTATGTTTTATTTGACTTTCTAGCACAAACATTATCAGCATTGCCATTTGGCTTGTGCATGTGTGTGTGTGTGTGTGTTTGCAGTATATTTAAGAGTAACATACTGGCCATGTTTTCTTTTGCTTATCACAGGCATAGCCCTTACACATGATAGGTGTCTGTCATTGGTGATTTGGCAGAAAGAGGATTTGTACAAAAGCAACTGTCCTTTGCCCCTGTGTCACATTGAGTATCCTTGCAATTTCAGAGTGATTTTCTCTGGTTGACTCCTTGGCTATGTATTATTTCTATGTGGAGTCTGCATACCCTCCCCAGCTTTGTATGTATCTATCCATGTAGCCTAGTTAACTCCACCACCTCAAAATCATTCCATGAAGGTGAATGTGTGTGTGTGTGTGTGTGTGTGTGTGTGTGTGTGTGTGTGTGTGTGTGTGTGTGTGTGTGTGTGTGTGTGTGTGTGTGTGTGTGTGTGTGTGTGTGTGTGCGTGTGTGTGTGTGTGTGTGTGTGTGTGTGTGTGTGTGTGTGTGTGTGTGTGTGTGTGTGTGTGTGTGTGTGTGTGTGTGTGTGTGTGTGTGTGTGTGTAGAAAATATCCCTGATTTTTATCTCTGCACATACTTAATTTTTCTGGGTAATATTAAAAAATGCAGTTAACAAGTAAAAGCATAAAATACATCACAGAACATTCAGGCATTTAGAGCTTCTAGAAGCCATAAGCACCTCAGACTTTATAAATGGATTTCAACATGGAATTAGTGGTGGCGTTTCCCCTCAAATACAGCCATTCTAAAACTATCCCTGCTCAGAGGTGTGTACAGAAGGCTGCCACAGAGTGAGTGGGGGGGCTGGAGATGGTACGGCCATTCTTCTTTAATTTTCATCAGACTCAAACCCTAGCGTTATGTACAGGAACTCATTATAGCGAGTGTTGGGAACTGAGGACAGTGTTATCATTCTTTCTTTTACTTTTCTCACAGATCCCAGGAGGTGTACAGAGAAGGTTACTATTGCTTGTTTAGAGGCAGTGTACTGTTTAGGAACAGCAAAGTGGAATACATTATTGTAATCATTATTTTTTTCACTTTCCTCACAACCACACACCAGGCATGTATGCAGGTGGCTGCTTTTAGGGGGTAAGTGTGAGGAGTGAGGAGAAGTGTTATGTATATGCATGTCAGCAGCCACTTGAAATACATGACTGTGGCCATCTAAAAGTGTGTTTTCATCTGAATATAACACAAGAGGGGAGGGATGCACAGGCAGTGTTTTTTTTTTTTTTTTGGGGGGGGGGTTAGAGAGACAGGCTGTATTCCCAGATAGGCTTTATGTAGCCACTCAACAGTTGTCTTGCTAGTTTATTGTGAGGTGCTATTTTGACAACTTTGAACATTAAGCATTGGGCACAACTTGTGTATTCCTTGAAATCCTGATGTATTTACTTCAGATTAGCCATGGGATTAAATGGTTGGGGAAATGCTCTAAAATAGATCCCAGACATTTATAACCCTATGACCCCTGGGGACCCTGGCGTAACTGAGTTATTTTCTAAAATGTTATTACTGTGCTGTCTTTGTCAGGAAAGGTGTATTGAAAGGATGCAATGAAAACTAAAGTTGAACAGCAACACTGAATTTCTTCCTTAATCATAATATCTGTTCAAGTCATCATTGAATGAAAAGATTGTGTAAAAAGACAAATAAAATGCATTTCAGAGTGTATAGAAAATTGTCTTCTTGAAAAATCTGAAGAGTAATGCAAAATGTGAGAAAAGGAAGAAATGTAATGCACATGGTATGGCAAGGCTCGGGATGGGGGTAAAATGGAGGGGAGCACTGGAGGATGTGATTGTGTGGGGGGAGGATGAAACAGTGGGCAGTGACTAGGGCACCTTTTCACCTAAGTCCATTCCTGTACATTAAGTTGTTATAATGTATCACTGTTGCAAATGAATGCCAGTAATGTGAACGTCCTCTATGAGATGAGTGAACACACAGTGGTACACAGGTCTGTGTTAATGTAAAAGCATTGTAGCTACAGTTCAGTCTGTGCAAAATCCTCCTACGAACATAAACTAAAAGGTTCCTTAGGAAGGATCTCAATTATATGGTAATACTTAAAATGGAAGTATCCTTGAGGCCCCAACTTGACATTTGCTGGGGGCCCCAAAATACTAATACTGGCTCTGGTGAGTTTATTCATAATATCTGAATGGGGAATTGTGTCAAATGCCTTGGCCAGATCGAGGTAGCTGGTATGTATTGTTTTATCCTCATCCATGGCCTTAGTGGCTTTCTCACAGAAATCCACCAGATTCAGTAGGCATGAGCTGCCCTTGACAAAACGGAATTGGGTCAGGTCCAGTGGGAGATTTTCTATGTCATTACTTTTCAGGTCAATGATTATTCTTTCCATTGCTGTACATATAATACGAGTCAAACTTATGTGTCTGGAATTTCCCGGGTCAGTAGATGATCCTCCTTTATGCAGAGGGATGACTGCTGCTGTCTCTACTGGGACAAAGGCTGCCTGGAGGCTGTGGTTAAATAGGGATCCTAAAGGGCCTGATAAGTTCCAATTTAAGCTGTTTAAGAGTCAACCTGGTATATTATTAGGCCCCACTGAAGCCATGTTTTTAGCTTTAGAGAGTACAGTGGTAACCTATTCTTTGGTGACAATTGGCAGTGGAGCACTGAAGGGCATTTCCTGGGGGAGAACTGGGGGATGATAAGGAGGTGACATTTGAGCTGAATTTGTTGGCCAGCAGATTTACTATATCTTCTGGCTGAGTATAGGTGATGCCATCAGCAACTAATTCCATTAATTGTTGGGTGTTGCTCTTAAGACTGCACAGACCTGAAAAATGCCTCATGGTTGCCCCTATCTTTGGAGGCTATTTTTTACTCAAAGTCTGCTTTCAGATACCTCACTAGTTCCCTGATTTGCTTGTTTAGACTAATGAAAGACTTTGTGCTCTTTTGTGCACATTCACTCTTAACTTCTCAACAGTATTTTCTTTCGTTATACAACCTATTAACACAGGGGTCTAACAAGGTGGCTTGTTTTTGTGGTTTGATCTGGGTTTATTTCGGTTTCATACTGCCGTTTCTATCCAATTGTTTATATGGCCATACAGGGCTTTAGTGTACAACTCAGGATAGGTTTCTGTTTGTTCTGGATTTGGGGGAGCTTTACTTCAGAGAAATTCTTAAAGTTTTTCTAGTTTTACCTGTATTTCAAGAAAGATTGGTTTGTGATCTGATCATACCAGTGAGAACATCACACTTGGGGGGGGTGCAGCATTCTCCCAAATTTGTGATTACCAGATCTAAAATATTTGTACCCCTAGTGGGGGTGCAAAATAGCTGTCCCTGGGTATTTGAATTTACAAAGTGAAGAAATCTTTGGACTTGCACATTAGTGGGTGTGTATGCCTCCTAAATAATGGAGGAGTAGTTAAAATCAGCCATGAATATGGTATTGGGCTGGATGGTGAGTGATTCTACTAACTTCAGGTATGATGCATGGATTTCCTGGTTTGTGGTGGGGGTCTGTAGCTAGCAAGAATATGGTAATGGATTTTTCCCATGGTTAATTGGACATGGAGTAGCTCAAACATGTCATATTATTGACCAGCCTTAAGGTGTGCTTATCCTTTACGCAGATAGATACACCTCTGCCTTTTGCTCTTTCATGCTCAGTGAATGGTTGGAACATATGAATGGCATTACAGCCATTCATTGCTCAAGTGCTTTCCATGGCTTTGAACCATGTTTCAGTAACTACACAGACATCAGCATTCTCCAGGGTGAAGAGAGCTTCTAGGGAGGTAGTTTTTTGTTGAGACTACAAGCATTGATCATTATCACCCCCCATATGAACATGATTGAGCTCGCTGAATATGTGTCCCAGGAAGGTATGTCCCTAGCCTTAAGCAGCATCTTACCATCACCCAGAATGATGCCTCAGTACAAACAGAACATGATTGACTTTAACAATTGGGTTAGTTTCTGGTGTCATTCCAAGGGGATCCAGTACCTGACAGCCTGGGAGGACATGATTGACAGACCACGATGCTTTGTCAGAGATGGCCTTCTTCTGCCTACCCTGGGCTTCAGGCTTCTGGCAAAGGCTCTTGCCTCCCCCATAGTGCCTTTTTTAGGCAAAGTCAAAGACAAAATTACCAATGTGAAAAATTCTTCTAAACAAAATTTAAAGGTCATGCTGCTAAACGCTAGGAGTCTTAACATGAAACTGTACTCATTGCAAGCATTCCTCACCCTGGAAGATGCTGACATGGTGCAGTCATGGAATCCTGGGTCAAAGCTACGGAGAGCACTCCAGCCTTACTAGGTTACTTGTCCTACCATACTTTCAGACCCCAAACATAGGGCTACAACTCCAAAGGAAGTGGAGTTTCAATATTTATCAAAGACATACACACCTCCAGGCTGGTCAAACAGTATGACGCACTGGAGACACTCCAGGTGCAGTTAACTATTGACAAAACACCTATTCAAATCATAGCTAGCTACAGACCCCTAACCATGATTCAGGAGGCCCCCTCCACCTATCTGGACTTACTTGAATCTATCAAGATTCAACCCTCTACCCAGATCCTGGGCAACTTTAACTACCTAACCATAGAGTGGAAGACCTATTCTAGCTCAAACATGAATGCCCAGAGATTCTTCGACTTTGTCAATGCCAGTGCATTGAATCAGCTGGTCAACACCCCCACAAGAGGTGAAAATATCTTGGACCTGGTACTAACCAACATGAGTAGCCACTGTAGCACCCCTACAGTGTCATCCTCCTTGGCAAGATTCGACCATAAAGCGATCACTTTTGAAGTCACTATCTCCCCTGACCCCCCCTTGCCAGGGTCGAACAAAAAAACTTTTACAACTTTTCAAAGCTGACTACAACCTCCTGAGAGCAGCTATAAGCACCTTCACAGCCACCATCCCTTCAGTTGAATCAAGCACTAATATCCAAGCCTACACCTAAAAACTATATGAGCACTTATATAGCTGCATGGACTCAGCAATACCTGACAGGACCAAGTCATCTTCCTCAAGGAAGAGTAAACCTGTCTGGTGGACACAGCAATAAACAAACTCTATAATAAAAGAAAAAAATTGCTGGCCAGGACCAAGAAGGAGCAGGTGCCAAGTTGGAAGCAATCTCTCCTTTGTCTGACCAAGCAAAAAAGGTCACTGGTGAAATCCTCTAAGGCTAAATTTGAATCCAAATTGGCCACATCCACTAAGGACAGTCATAAGGGCTTCTTTATATATGTCCGCAGTCTCAAAGGTAAGTCCTAAATCTGCTCTGAATTGGTGGTCAAGAATACGACATACACAAATGCCATAGATATAACCAACCTGCTGGCAGACAAATTCAGTGAAAACTTCACCCCTTGTCCCCCCCTCAGTAAACCAGGACATCCTCAGCACCTGACCCCACCCCTCATCATCAGGGAGCAGGTTATTAATGCCCTCTCAAAGGCAAAAAATACAGCCCCAGTGGGACCCAACAACATCCCTGGCTGTGTCCTACATAAACTCAGGCAAGAGCTCTCAGCACCACTAGGCACCCTATTCAACCAATGCCTGTGCACCGGCTTCATCCCAGCAAAATGGAAGACAGCCACTGTCATCCCTATGCACAAAGGTGGAGCATCCACTGACCCAGGAAATTATAGGTCCATCAGCCTAACTAGTCTGATCTGTAAGGCCATGGAATGTATTATCATGGACCTTACAAACAAGGACATTGGCAACCGCCAAATGCTTGATCCCACACAGTTTGGTTTTGTCAAAGGGAGATCATGCCTGTTAAACTTGGTCGGCTTCTTCAAAACAGTCGCCAAGGCCATGGATGAGGGCAAAACAGTGCACTCCGCCTACCTTGACCGAGCCAAAGCCTTTGACACTATTCCCCACTCAGTCATAATAGATAAACTCTCCCAGCTAGGCATCAACCCACATGTTACCAGATGGGTAGCTTACTGGCTCACTGATAGAACCCACTCAGTCAAAATAGGGGAAGCCACCTCTAGTAGTAGACCCGTAATAAGCACCATACCTCAAGGATCAGTCTTGGGGCCTCTACTGTTTAAGAAATACTTTTCTGATGTCCAAGTCAAAACCAGTGGTCTGTCGTTGACCAATTTTGCAGATGACTGCAAGCTGGGCACTGTCATAAATTTCCCTAGTGATGTGAACATCCTCCAAGAGGGCCATAACCAAGCTAATGATAGTGCCAGAAGCATGGCCTCATACTGAATGCCAAGAAATGCATTATTATCCCTTTTGGGGAAAATGGTTCCCCCACTAATTATCACATTAATAACAACATGCTAAGCATGCAATCAGCCATGAGGGGTTTGGGTACCCAGGTTGATAGCAACCTGACTTATGATGACAATGTTGCCTCCGTTGTACGGAAGGCTTTCTACATGGCCCACCCCATAAGTAAGGGTATTTCATCCAGGAACAAGGAGGTCATAACATTCCTGTACTCCTCCCTTATCAGACCCATTATCGAGTACAATGCATGCCCCCTTCAGCATGTACCCTGCCAAGCACATGCAGCAATTGGAGAGACCACAGAGGTTCCTGACCTGGAAATTCCAGGGTCTCAAACACCTGTCCTATACAGATAAGCTAAAAGCCCTGTCCTTCTACTCATTCTCATACAGACTGCTCAGAGGTGACCTGTGTCTGACATACAAGGCCATCTCAGACTCAGCATTGATGGAGCTTGTTGCATATCCATAAGTCAAACTCCACTCATGCAACCCGCATGCAAGACCTCAACCTGGTCTATGACATAAATAGAATTTGTTGGCAGGATAGATTTGTGTTCCAGTGACTCCCCCATCTGTGGAATAGACTTTCTTTCCATGTCAAGCAAAGTACCTCACTAGCCCTGTTGAAAAGGAACCTAGACGACTGGATGGGAAACAGAAAATATACCTCTGGGATCCCACCTGTGTCTTGCTGGAAAGGGAAAACAGGTGCTGACTTTTTGGGAACATAGGTGAAATTCTTGGATTGGCTTATAAGGGACTCCAGGCCAGTAGCCTAGTATCATCCTATGAACCTATGAGCCTATGAACCTATGAACACCTTTAGCTTGTCCAGACTAGCTTTTGTTATGTTGGAATGTTTGTTTGCTTGTTTGTTTGGCAATGACTAAAAAAGGCACCATACGGGTGGCTAACATTTGGCCAATATCTGAAAGTCTAGAGGTGACAGATGAAGTCTATCCCTGGCAAAGCATCATGGCCTGTTAACCATGTCCTCTCAAGGTGACAAGTATTGGACCCATTTGGAATGACACCAGTAGCTAAGCCAATTGTTAAAGTCAATCATTTTCTGCTGGTATTGTGGCATCATCCTTGGATATGGTAGAATGTTGCTCAGTGCTAGGCTCATACCTGCTTGTAACACAAATTCTGAGAACACAATCATGTCTCTCTTTGCATAGTCCAAGGAGGTACATCTCAGGTCATTCACACCCATATGGACTATGAATGAGTCATACTGGCACTTAGGGGTTAGTGGCCTGAGTGTGTAATCTGGTGAATCCTGGACCCTGGCAGGCAACTAAATGTAACCTTCTCTTTATCCTGCCTGGTAAGAGAGACATCTGTGTGTCTCACAGTGGATTCTCCTATAACTAGAATATTTGGTTGAGGAGTGTTTTGCCTTATGGGCTTGATAGCTGAGACACAATCAGATGTAGCTCTCTGTTGTGATGGGAATTGTCTAATTTTTGTGTCTGTAGAGTTTCTGAGGACTGCTCCTTAGAGACCTTTGAGGTTTGCATAAGTTACATGTGAGCACCTCTGCATACATGGGTCTACATGTAGTCCTTTGTGGGTGTGGTGAGTGATGTGTGTGAGCTGCTGATAACCTGTTTGTTGCTTTGTGTGTTTGTATGTGAGAGTCTAGATCCCAGAGTCAATGTGTAACTAAATCTGTCATATATTGTCTTTGTCCGTTTGAGAATTAAGTGGCTGCCAATGCACATAAAGTAATTATTACATTACCTCAGGATGCTCATGCCCACCCAGCTGGATGCAGAGATAGCAGGAAAGTGCCCAGTGCTTACATGGTGTAATCTGCAGCTAACCTAACCAGCTATGCTGCCCAGCACCCAAACCAGATTCTCTCTGAGCAGCGATAGTTCTGAGTGCTATAATAATGTAAGATATAGGTTCATAGGTTGGTACTAGGCTATCGGCCCTAGGGCCTATACAAGCCTAGCCATAACAATTCCCTGGATATTTCTTCTCACAATATTTACTTCCCTGGACCCCTGTCTAGTAGGGTGACTGACATGATCCCTGAGGTGAATTTCCTATCTCCCATCCAATCATCAAGGTTCCTTTTGAAGAGGGCCAAGGAGGTGCTCTGCTTGATATATATGGGCAGTCTATTCCAGTGTATGTGGAGTCACTGGGTCAGGAACCTATCCCTCCAGCATGTTTTGTTCATTGTGATGACAAGTTTTAGATCCCTGGAGCATGTGGCTCTGAGGGACTGGGATTTCTTTAAGTGGAGCATGTCCAACAGCTCAGGGTTTGACATGGCCTTGTATGTTAAGCAGAGATCGCCTCTGAGTAGGTGATATGCCACGGAGTATAGCTGGAGTTTTTTTAGATGGTCAGCATATGGCATCTGCTTTAGGCCTGTGATTCTTTTAGTGAGGTATTTCTGCGGCCTTTCCAGCTGTTGCAGATGTCTTGTGAGGTACATACCAAATGGGGCGTTATACTCCATAATGGGTCTAATGAGGGATGAGTACAGTGGGACAATGACCTCCTTTTTTTCTGGATGAAAAGCCCATAGTGATGAGGTGTGCCACATAGAAGGACTTTCTGACTGTTGTGGTGACGTGGTTATCGAAGATGAGACCACTGTCCACCTGTGTCCCTAAGTCTCTCATCACACTTTCAATGTTTAGTGTACTGCCACCTATGTGGTAATTCATGGGTACATGTTTTTTTCCAAAGGAGATAACTATACATTTCTTGGCATTAAGCTTGAGCCCATGGCTCTGGCACCAGGCATCTGTTTCTGTAAGGCCCTTTTGTAGAATATCCACATAATTTGGGGATTCAATAATGGCTCCCAGTTTGTAGTCATATGCGAGCCAGAGTCCCTTAGTGTTGGCCTGTACTTCAGAGAAGTAGATGCCAAACAAGAGTGGTCCCAGGACTAAACCCTGAGGTACTCCACTTGTCACTTGTCTAGAGCAGGATTTGGAGTCGGTTACTTTTACAGTCTGGGCTCTGTCAGTAAGCCAGTTGGCAACCCATCCAGTGACATAGGGATTTATGCCCAGCTTAATAAGTTTATCTGAGATTCCAGAGTGGGGGATGGTGTTGAAGGCCTTGGCAAGGTCCAGATAGGCTGTGTGGACCACCTTACCCTCGTCCACAGCTCTGGAGACTGATTCGAAGAAGTCAATCAGGTTCAGGAGACAGGATCGGCCCTTCACAAACCCAAAATGGGTGGGGTCCCGTGTTTGAAGGTTGCCAATGTCTTTGTTTATAAGTTCCATGATAATGCATTCCATACCCTTCCAGATCAGGCTCATCAGACTGATGGGACAGTAGTTCCCAGGATCCAAGGTGGATCCCCCCTTGTGGAGTGAGATAACTGTAGCTGTGCACCACTCAGTGATCACGAAGCCTGAAGTGAGGCTATGATTAAACATGACACTTAGGTGAGGTGCCAGTTCATTTTGTAGTTCATGTAGTACACAGCCCAGGATGTCATCTGGTCCCATGGATGCTGTATTTTTAGCTTTGGAGAGTGTGGTTTCTACCTGTGTGGCCATGATTACCGGAATTTGACAATCTTTTGGTATTGAGATGGGCCCTTTAGGGGGTGAGAGGGGGGTGAAGTTGGCACTAAATCGATCTGCCAGGATATTGGCAATATCCTCGGAATCAGTATATTTAATGCCATTCTGTTGTAGCTCAGAGCAGATCTGAGCATTGCCATTTAGATTCTTGACATAACTATAGAATGCCTTGTGGTTGTCTTTGGAATCTTTGGCAATTTTATTTTCATAACTAGCTTTTGAGGATTTTATGAGGGATCTCAGCTTCTTACTGAGGCTGGTGAGGGAGTTTTTTGCATCCTGGGATTTTCCTCTTTTCTGCAACAGTTTCTTCCTTCTGTTGTATAGCTTGTTTATAGCAGGGGACCACCAGATTGGCTTCCTTTTTTTGGAGGAGAGCATCTTGGTTCTATTTGGGATGGCACGATTCATGCACAAGTGGATGTGCTCACACAGTGCCTTAGCATAGAATTCAGCAGTCAAACCTTCAGATCCCGTCTGCATGGGTGTCATGAAGTTTGTCACTTCTGACTTCAGTAGCATGAAGTTGGCTTTGGAGAAGTTTTTTAAGGAGGTTTCCTTACTGTGGGGTGGAGGTGGGATGTGGATGTCAAGGGTGATTTGCTTATGGTCAGACCTGCTTATGGTCAGACCTAAATAGTCCTGACTAAATGTGTAAATGCTTTTCACCAAGCAAACTAGTTGCCCCATGAGTAATGCACAACTGAGGTAAAGTTCTGAGGTGGATTTTATAGGGAAATTTCATCTTCTGGCGATTGCATGTATACAAGGCACCAGTAACTGCTGCCACACATAGAACAGCTTCATGCAAACATGAGGCTTATATAAAAGAGAAATATAAATACTAATTATCACTTTGCAGACTATTATAAATCTAGTTAATAACTAAAGGTTAGGATCAAACCTGTACCTTATAATGGTGAAGTTAAGACTTTAACCATTATGCCAACTCTCCACAGTTAAGTGACTGAGAAGACAGGACGCAAGATATTGAAGAAAATATATACAAACCGATGCGCACACAGACCCAGATGAACCAATATTTATTTATTTGTTTATTTATTAATGAATCAGTTAAACAAAAATGAAATAGGGACTGCTAATTAGTGAGAACACTAAAAATATGCAATAGATACCAGACATGCTGGCTGACTACAGCATTCAGACAGCTTCTAAGACATGAGTAATATAGGAAAAATAATGACAGAAGCTCTATTAAATCTAAATATAAATCAGTCTACGCTGAAATAATAAATATCAGAAAGTAAAAGACACTTAAAGAAATGATCACAACACAATGTCCGTCCCCAGAAGGGAAATCAGGGCTAGGAAAAAATATCCAGAATAAGTAGTTATTGTGATGCAGGTAAGTTTAAATGAGGTAGAACTATGGGTCAGTATAAAAAGTATTTTTTTATTTTATTCCCAAAGTGATCCTTTAAGTGTCTTGTTCACAAAGTATTCAAATAAAGAATTTAGGAGCCATGCTCAGCATTATAGGATGACGGTTTCCTTCAGCTTAAATCCCAAACTATAATGCTACACTATCACACTTAGTGTGTTAGAACAGTTGTTAGAAAAAAGTCTTCAAAATGAAAATATAGTTAGAAACTTTGGAACTTGGGTTGATAATTTGCTCTTTGCTGATTAGCATGTACAAACATTATAGGTTCATAGGTATATATTAGGATAAGGACCACTACAGCCCTTATAAGCCTAGCTGTGCAACCCAGTTGAGATCCACAAATTTTATTTATATAGTGATTTACTGACTGCCTCTGTCCATCAGAGATATAGCCAGGAGACCAGGGGTGAATTTCTAATTACCCATCCAGTGGAAATCAGGATAGGAAGGAACTCTGCTGCACATGGATAGCAAGCCTGTTCCAGAGAATGGGAGTTCTCTGAGAAACATATCTTTCTCCAACATGTCCTATTTATGTGACAAGCAAAATGTATGTATTTTAATCTAGTAGGTCTGACAAATGTTGTTTTGCAGAATTACAAAAGGTTCATCAAAACAGAGTCCAGGTAAGCCTTGCATGCCAGACAAAGATCACCTCTCAGAAGTCTGCATGATACTGAGTAAAGAGACAGTGTTTTGATGTGATCAACCTAGGACATTGTGTTTACTCCCTGTACTCTTTTTGTAAGGAATCTTTGTCAACATTTCAGTTGTTTAATGGTTATGGTCAGGTATATACTGAAGTGGGCATTATACTCTATGATGGCTCTGAAGAGATCTGAGTACAGTGGTATAATGACCTGTCTGGACATAGATGCCATGCCATTGCTTATAAGTTACAACATTGATTTATCTACAGAAGTCACAGCAGCAAAACCCAAACAAATTTTAGGCCACAATAAAAATTTCCTAAACCTGACAAAGTTTCATAACCCAGCCATCTACTACAGGAACTGATAAAACTACAGCCACTAAGTTTTATAAAAGCTCTAACATCTATAATTAGTCATTCCTCCAACAATCCTCTTCCTCCCTCACAACACTTTTGTACATACTCATCCTCACTCAAACCTGTCTCTGCTCTGTCTCCACAATCTAAACATACTTACTTCGATATTGACTTAGCAATAGAAAGCTTACCGGGTAAATAGTTAAACTTCGCTGTCAGTGCACTAGCATAACCCCATGTCGGTATTCACAAAGAAGTCCATACAGGAATTTACACAGAGTGTTAAAATATCAGGATTTGCAAGCAAATGAGAAAACAATGTGGAAGAAAAATACCCAGATAGTTTCATTAATATTAGGAGTAACAGCAGTGATAAAAAAGAATTCAGAATCGTACTTAAGTATGCTACCAATGTAACCCCGTACGAGCTACAACAGGAGGAAATTCTGGGTACAATGGAGGTGCTGAGAAGAGCAACATCAAAGACTGAAACAACACTAATTTCATGAACGTTAATTATACCCAGGCTTAGGAATGGGGTCTATCCCAGTCAAGGTATGTGAAAAACTTAAGAGAAACCTGTATTATACAAACATTGAAGTAATTCCACATCCTACCACTGCACAAAGGAAACAGAGGTAATCCAGAGGGCTCGAGTGAAGTCTGGTATCCCACCTGTGACCCAGAGGGTGACAGGACTGACAAGAAACAGAGTATAAAGGATTAGTCCAGATAAAATCACTTTAGCTAGCAGATCTAGGAGACTCTGTCTCTCTGATACCCTCCTCATGGGAGAATCAATACACCTTGTTGAAGTTTTCAGTAATTTATTCGGTTAAGCAGGTAGATGGACGAGTGTTCTTGTTCTAAAGTACCGCTACACAAAGAAAGACACTCCATTGAACTCAGAAACTACAGACCCATTGACATACTCTCAACACTTCACAAAATCCTTGAAAGATGGGTATATATCCATCTTCTCTAACACCTTCTAGAAATCAACCTGCCCTCACCAGCGCAACATAGCTTCTGCCTACCCATAGCACTAACATTTCCAAAATAAACTTCTTTTTAACACCAAAGAAATGAAGGCAACAAGTCTGCACATTATTCCTTGATCTATACGAAGGTTTTGATACTATCTTCCATCAGCACCTATTACAAAAGTCTCAAACCTAGATGTCTTCTACTTCTACCAACACCTGGTTCTATGGCTATTTATCTGGCAAACACCAGTCCATGAAACACTGACATCCTTCTTACCAAGGACTATTGGCATTGCTCAAGTCCCCATATTTGGACCTCTGATATTTAATGTCTTTATATATGATGTACAGGTTATTGATGAAAACCAAAAATTTGGCCTCCACTTAAAAACAACATTCAAAAATTCTCATCAAAAATTTGACCTGTTCCACCATGCAAAGCCTTTTCTGACACACACTGGCAGGAAATCACAGCTACTGTATATTTGTTTCCAAGCCTTCACTACATAACCCCTATTTTCACAATCTTACAAGCCACCTAAAACTCAAATATAGAACCATGTTATAAAAAAATTGCAAGATTTGCCACAGTTCATCAGACAAATCCCACCACTGTACAGCTTGTAAACATTATAACTGTAATACTTTATTGGCAAATTGCTGACATTCCCACACAATTTCCTCTATCAGCCAAATAAATGAGTTTCTCTAAAAAGAAACATTCTCCAGTGGTACTCTCTCAGAAGGCAACTTTGCCCCAAATACAAATATCTTGCCTCCACTTCTAAATCTCATAATATTGCAGGAAATACCTTGTATTCCAATTTTGTATCTAAACTCTGAAACTCCCTGCCACCACTCAAACAAAAATATTAAAATGCCAGAACCTTTAAAACACAAATTAAATAGCATCTCAAAGACACATGAAAATGCTGCTACCTCTGTGCCCCTGGTTAAAATCTGTACTCATTCATTAACATGTCATATACTATACTGTCCTACAATTTAATAACCACAGCCACCAAGAAGCCCTCTACCACTACAAAAGCCCCCTTATACTACCAGTGCCTACATCACCCTCGACCTTCAGACATTTACCACTTTTCAAATTCCCTTTAACTTTACTTATCTTGTGTATTTCCAACTAAGCAATTTCTTCCTCTTTCCAGCTTCTCTTAAACGTACATAATCCTTTCCATTTATTTTCAGCACCTGCACTAATATCCTTTAGTATGAAGACTGTATTTATAAACAATTGTTGTAATTTGCTGTGCAACAATCTTAAAAGTTTGTGACTATTGTACTGGACATTTTCTCTCCTGGCCAGAACTAAAAAGGGGTTACTTGTTGGCCAGTTAGACTTCTCCAGTAAACAAATACAAAATAAAATAATAAATAAATAACCACGATGTAACAACATTAGTTAGGAAATCCATCTAGAAACCAATATGCTTATTGCAGCTGTACAAATCACTATGCCAAAAGTATCCAAATGATTCTATCGTAGTCCATGTGGGTGATAATTACCTTAGATGTACTTGAGACGTACCTCCCTGGACTATATGGGTAGAGACATTATTGAGCTCTCTGAATATGTGTCTCATGCAGGTATGTGCTTGCACTGAACAGCATTCTACCTTCACCAAGCATGATTGACTTCAATAACTGGCTTGGTTTCTGGTGTCTTTCCATGGAGAGTTAATGTTTCTCAGCATGGGAGGATATGGTTAACTAGCCACATTGCTTTCCAGAGGTTGGTCTGCATATGTCCCCCCAGGCTTCTGAATATTGGCTAAAACTTTATCAACCCCTTAGAGTCTTTTTTAGGCAAGGCCAAATTAACAAGCCTACCAAGAAAGCAAATAAAACTCAAAGAAACATAGAGGTGTTACTGCTCAATGCTAGGAGTCTAAACAAGAAATCCCACACCCTACAAGCTCACCTCACTCTGGAAAATGTAGACATCTCTGCCATTACTGACACATGGTTTAAATTCTCTGAAAGTATTCCAGCAGTGCAAGCATTCAGTGCCTTCCACAAATTTGGACCATCGGCTGATCAGACAGGGATAAAAATTGGTGGAGCCCCAATTTATATTAACAACAAATATACCTCTAGATTGTTTAAACAAGATGATTCTCTGGAGTTTATCCATGGGCAAATAACCGTAGACAAAGCTCTATACAATACTCTAGCAAGCTGTAGGTCATCCTCCATTTCCCAAGAATCCTATAGCTTGTACTTAGACCTACTGGAGACACTCACCATCAAACCAACTACCCTATTCATGGGGGCGTTTAACTATCCCTCTGCAGACTAGGAAACATTCATTGCCTCATACTTGTTAGCACAATGATTTCTGGACTTTATTAACACAAATACCCTTGACCAGATAGTGTGTACACCCACCAGAGGTTCAAACACATTGAAATAGGGACTCACCAATATGGAAAAGCACTGCACACCCCAGTTTCACATCCTCATTAGTGAGGTTGGACCACAACACTGTCTCCTTCAAAAAAATAAATACATTTCATAACCCCAGAAAATCCAGTAATTGTTAGAAATTACTCCAAAGCAAACTACATCCTTTTAAGCAATAGTACGTCAAAATTCAGTGCCTCTCTTAACCACAAGTTCACAGCAACCTATGCAGAATTGTTCACAGCAACCTATGCAGAATTGTTCACAGAGACCCTGTACAACTATATAAATGGATGTATACAGGTTACTGTACCTACTAGTTGAAAGCTCAAAACAAACACTAAAAACAATCCAAACTGGTGATATCCTAATCTTAATAGTGTATATAACAAAAGGAAAAAAGTCATGGCTGAAATCAAGAAGAGCAACTCACATAATGATAAGAGCTCTTTAATTAAACTAAAGAGTAAACTAATTGGACTAATTAAGCCAAATAATGCCAATCACATGGTCAAGATTGCCTCACAAGCTAACGACAACCACAAGACTTTCTATAGCTATGTCCGTAACCTAAAAGGCAACACACAACAGTGTGCCGAACTGGTGGTCAATGGTGCCACATTCACTAAAACAATGTGACATAGCAAATCTATTGGTTGACAAATTCAGCTCACACTTAACTCCACTCCCTATTACCTCCTTCCATGAAATACCTATTAGCATCACCCCCAAATATTAACAAGGAGCAGGTGCTAGAGGCACTCACCAAAGTCGATAACACAGCCTCTATGGGGCTCAACAATATTCTGGGATGCCTCATAAATAGCTTGAAACATAGTCTATCATGACCATTTGAGTCACTTTTCAACTACAGCCTCAAAGCAAGCTTTGTACCATGAGAATGGAGGACTACAACTATTATCCCACTTCATAAGGGTAGACCATCAACTGATCCCAGTAGCTACAGACCCAATACTCTGACTAGTCAAATATCCAAAGCCATGGAACGACTTCTCATGGAAATGATCAACAAAGATGTAGGCATCCTTCAGACACTGGAACCAACCCAGTTTGGCTTTGTCAAGGGAATGGCATGCCTACTAAACCTGGTGGAGTTCTTTGAGAAGGTCAGGAGAAATGGTGCATACTGCCTACCTGGACCTGGCTAAGGTGTTCAGTACAATACCCCACTTAGGTATAGTTGACAAATGCACTGAACTGGGCATAAATTCCCTACATAACTCACTGGATTGCTGGCTAGCTCAGAGACAGGACTCAGGGAGTCACAACTGGTGAGACTACCACCATTAAGAGACTGGTCACCAGTGGGGTACCTCAGGGTTCCATGCTGAGATCACTCCTATTTGCCATCTACTTCTCAAAGATAAAGGCTAATTTCAAGGGCGTTTGGCTGCACAAGTTTGCAGATGACTGCAAATTGGGAACTGTCATTGATTCCCCCATGATACAAATATCTAACACAGACAAATGACTGCTGCCAAAGTCACGGATTAAAACTGAATGCCAAGAAATGCACTTTAGTGCCTTTTTGTGAAAATTACCACCCAGACTTATTATGCCATCAGTAAGGCACCTCTAAAAGTCAACCTGGTAGTCATGGATCTGGGAACATATGTATACAATAATCTGGCCTGCAATGGCAATTAGGTTGAAGGAAGTCATGTTGTCACTTTATTTGTTCCTGTCAGATTCATCACTGAGCATCATGCCCCCTTCAGCATGTACCTGACAAGACTTATGCAACAGCTGGAACACGTACAAAGGTACATTAACAGCAGAATCCAGGGTATAAACACATTGTCCTATATCGATCTCCTTAAAGCCCTATCTCTATACTTTGTCTTCAATAGGTTACTGAGAGATGATCTTTGACTGGCATACCATGCATCCTTGGATCCAGCTCTGGTGGACCTTTCATATCCACAAAATGAACAGCATCAGAACCACTAGATCCAAGGATTTAAATTTTGCTTGCAATATAACTAGGACATGTTGGCAAGACAGATATGTGTGTCAGAGGAGCCCCATGCTCTGGAAAAGGTTTCCTCATCCATGTGAAACAGAGTCCATCCCAACCCTGTTTAAGCGTAACCTTGAACAATGGATGAGAAATCAGAAATACTGCCTGGGTCTGGGCCACATGTCTCTGATAGAAACAAACAGACAGTAACTATACCCAAGCAAAAATACCCCCTCCCAACAACCTCTAAAAACTTTCTAACTAACATACCCCTCATAATAAATGCTGATGATACATAGGTACACAGTTGGGTTGGGTTGTACAGCTAGGCTTATAAAGGCCATGGTGGTCTTTAGCCTGGTGTATACCTAAGAGCCTATGAGCCAATTATGCCAGTTATTGGATACAATGCACCCTTTGGGATGTACCTTACTAGACATAATAAGCAATTGGAAAGACCTCAAAGGTTCTTAAATAAAAATGGTTTCACTTTGAATCATTGAAAGCTTGAAACATTGAAATTCTGATCATCGAGACCAGAACATTGAGTTTCAAAACATCGAAGATTCAAAGGGAACGTAAAAAAAAGAAAAAAAACTCTAAAAACTATTTTATGCAGGGGGGCTTCACCCCCCTGCACCCCCACCCCCCAACTTTAATATACCAACTCCGAGATCTCACTGCAGTGGGGTAAACGGAAATCTCCATTTTAGCGCTATATGCAGAAGCGCTAAATAGGAGATTTCCCGTACCCTGTCTGCAGTGCCAGCACAGAGATGGCACATTCACAGATACAGTGTGCAGGGCACCTTGCTGCCCTGCAGAAACACTAGCTTTTTCCCTTTTGTACTTACCTTTTTCTTCCCGTTGACAACATTGATGTTCTAAACACTCGATGATATGGTCTCAACCATATGAATTTCGATGGTTTAGAATTTCGATGTTTTCAAGTGGAACCGCCTCCACAGCCTCTGGAATAGAGTCTCTCTGTAGATCATACTGTGTGATACACTACTTTTGTTCAAATGGGACTGGGATAACTGGATGAAGATTCGTAAATTCACCCGGGACTTTACCGTCTTAGCCCTCCTTGAGAAAGGAAATATGGTCTATGGTGGTAAACGGTAAGGCACAACTGTTGCAAAAGTCAGTTACCTTGAATTTTCTTATGATTCTTATGAATAAATAAAGTACAGAGCAGGACTGAAAAGTTTTTTTGGCAAAAAATGTGTTCTGGAAAAACAAGTTAGCAGATTTAGAAAGAATTACAGCCTAAGGCCTTCAAAATATTCATAGATATTTATAGGAAATAAATATCTGATGGCTTATTGTGTCAGGGAGAATTTATTTCTTATTCAATATATTTCTGTAAACTAGTTTTTCTTGATCTCCATTCGATCTAGTTCTTTCCACAGCATTCCTGTAGTTGAGTTGTATTTTGCAGTTTTGTCACTCATATTGTCACTGCCTGGTGAAAGAGGAAAAGTATAAGTAAAAGCTTTAAAGTATATTTTCTTCTTTCTCAAAGCCTGTGTTATCTTGGACTGAGAATACATACAGTTGCAGGGGATTGCAAAAACCTATGATTTAATCCCATCCCATTACTTTAAATATACTGTAAATGAGTATATACGCATGCACACACACTCGCACATACAAACACACACGAAGAGATGGGTTTACTAGTGAAACTACTCTGTCAGCTCATCAAAAGAAGTGGACTGTGCATCACGTGCCCACACACACACACACACACACACACACACACACACACACACACACACACACACACACACACATACACGTGCACGCATGCACATGCAGACGCACACACACGTGCATGCATGCACATGCAAACACACACACACACACACACACACACACACACGTACGTGCACGCATGCACACGCAGACACACACACATGTGCACGCATGCGCACACACACACACACACACACACACACACACACACACACACACACACACACACACACACTGTAACAAAGTATGGTAAGTAATCATTGGAAATGTCAAGATACAGACTGTCAAGTCAATAATGTCAAGACCAAATGACTGAAAAAGCAGACTTACACATATTAAATCCAAGATTGTCATTTTTCAGAATATTCCTGTTTCTCTGAGGTATGGTGATCTTGGAACTGGTTGGTATAAGTTCAGAGGTGGTTATAGGGGGCTAGCCAGCCCTAACATTGAGGTTTGCAAAGGGGTTCCCCCCTGCAAAAAACAAGCTAAAAGAAGAAGAGCCGTGTTCACTGTATAGCCTGATCTTATATTTGTGGTCTGTTTTTTTGCTGTTTTGAGACTCAGTAATCTGATTCATGACATTATAGTTGAGAGCCACATGGTGACTCTACCAGGTGAATGACTATCATTCAAATAGGGCAGAAATGAGAGAATTTTATGGTGAGTCAGGGTCTTGTTCAAATGGTGGAGTACTTGGATTTTCCCAGAAAAATATGAAGGGTAGGCTATTAAGAGGGAGAATATAGCAAACGAATGGGGAATGGTCCTTTTAAACCATCATACCCAAGTTTAGTTGGGGAACCTGTTACTAACTTGCACCGATTTAAGGTCAACGTTAAAAGAGACTCCGTGCACCTGTGCTGATTGTTGCTATGACTGTAGCATATGGATTAAACTGTATATCTTATTGCAATTTTTCAGTTTTGTTGTCATTTTTACCTTTGACTGTTTTTTCGAATGAAATATAACTTTCTCTTATTTTTACTTTTGTTGGAATCAGAGTAGAAAGGTACACTTGTAAGGGCCCTTAAGCCATTAGCCTAGTAATCTCCTATATTTGTCAAAAGCTATTGACATTGTCACATACCAGTATGATCTGTGTCACACCTGCATCACACTCAGATAGAAACTAGAAGTAAAACAAGTATATCATGTAGCTTCGTAACCTGAATTGCTTTTGGTTCCTTAAATAAAGGCTTTATTTCTTTGTCAACATACTTCTGTATAGCAAGCCACTGTGCCTTGCACAAATAACAGCAAGCAGTTACAACACCCTCACTAACCTTCAGTGCAAGGAAGCTACTAGTACAGATAACAGTAAGCAGTTAGTAACACCCTCACTAACCTTCAGTGCAAGGAAGCTACTAGTAGGAAGACTATGGAAACCTGTTACGATAACGTGTGAAAAATACTGCAGAGGAAGCACAATCTAAGCACAAATAATCTGAAATCTCTACATATATATATAATCTTAATCTATCAGTACAAGGAGATCTGATTGGGTCAATTTATTTATTAATTAATTTACTATTTTTTTTAAGTGGGAACATCCAGCTGGGTAGGTTAATTTACAGGAAACACTCAGGGAAAAAGTTCCACAAGTAATAACAATAAATTAATTGATGTACAAAATCAATAAAGTAGTAAGGACTGTAAATAATAATAAAAGTAATAATAATAATAATAATTAAAATTCCAACAGATTTGTTTAAAACAACCTATCCTAGCAGCAGCTTTGTCATACTCTTCCAGGGATTACAAAGACTGATTGAAACAGTAGGTATTTAAATACATCTAGTACACCAATAAGAGTAAAATTAAATCATAAAAATAAACAAACAATTAATTTCTCCAATAGTAGTCCAAGTTTTTCCACAGGTCTGCAAAGTGCTAAATTTCATTAGTATTAATTTTTAGGGCCATTGACATTTTATTCTTAGAACCTTAATCATACAAGAAGTGACAAGTAGCGGACTTAGAACATGCAAGTACAAAACAGTGACATGGAATAAAGTAGTAACATTAAAAACACTTTGTACTATGATGTAACTGAGGCAGAAACAAATCACATAATGTTATCCATATACATGAACAAATACTGAAGATAGGTTTTAGAGCTGGCACACTTCTGTCTTGTACAGCAGAATACAACCTACTTGAAGATGTAAATGAAATTTAGATTGTTATGCCTGTTATTGACAGATACAGTAACACAATAGAGCAACAGATATGCATATTTACAAAAGTTCATGTAGTAAAAGACAAAGGCTGGCAATGGGCACAAAAGTGGGGTAGAGAGTTGAAAGGATAAGCTCAGAGGGTGACTGTATTTTGGGAGAAAGAGGGGTTGAAGGGAACGACTGGAATGCGGTAAGGGAAGACTTTACTAGTGTTAACAGTCAGGGTAGAGGGCATGTAAAGAGTGAAGGTATGAGATGGAAGGAATTCATAAAGATGAGGAGGGAGTGATAGAGGGAGAGAGGAGAAGAGATTCTATAAGTGTGAAATGGTTACATCAAAAAAAGGTATAAGATGTTGAAAAAGAAGGGAGATAGGCCATGGATTAATGGGCCTTGAGTATTGCAAAATGTGGTTATACTTTAAGTATTTATAAAAATATTAAACCGTTATATTGACCAGTACAGAATCCAACCAATGGCCTGCTCTTGCATCCTAGAAGAGAGTGTGGACTATAGTTGCAGCACAGCTGCCCGCTGCTGGAAGTCTGAGGGAAGATTTCCTGCCCAATCTACAAGTGCAGGAATTCATAACACCTTTACTTGTTATGTACATGTGGAAATGTACATATGCTTCAATTGCCTCAGTATGCTATAGAGTGAAACAAAGGAATTATGGGATTATTTATACCACCCTTTTTTAATTTCTCCAAATCTTTTGGGTTTCTAATATCATGATGGGAATGGACCCCATTCCTAAGTCAAAGTACAATTAAAGTTTATGAAATTAGTATTGTTTCACTCTTTGATGTCAGCCAAAAGTGCTCTTTGCAGCACCCGCAATGTGCCCAGTAATGACTCCTCCTGCAATTCGTATGGAGTTGCATGTATTGGTAGCATATCCAAATATAATTGTAGACTATTTTTATAAGACCAGTTGCTCATACTACTATTGGAACTATCTGGGTATCTTTCTTTCACATTGCTCTCATTTCTGCTTGCATATCCTGATATTTTATGATTTTGTGTTTCTCTGTATGTATGGCAATTTCAGTGATCAATGCTACTTTTGTCTTCTTTTCTTGGACCTCTATATCCGGTTTTCTACCCTCTATCTTTTGAACTGTTGGCAATGGATTATCTCATGTGATGCAGACTTTATCATTTTCTATGATGCTTTGTGGCTCATGTTTCCAGTGTTTTTCAGCCACTTCAATCCCATAATGTTTGCACAATCCCCAGTGCAACAGTCTCGCCACATTATTATGCCTTTCAGTATACAGTCCTTCTGCCATTAGTATGCTGCAACCAGCAATGAGGTGTGCAACTGTTTCCAATTCTGTTTTACAATACTTACATTTGACTGTTTCTCCCACATGTTCAATAGACTTTGTAAACCAACGTGTACATAGCCCACTATCTTGTGCCAGCAATACTAACCTTTCATCTCTTGGTTTGAATTCGCCTCTCCTTAACCTTTCCAGCATTCATTCCTGATCAACATGAGGTTCTTCCAGAAGTTTTCTATACTTGCAACTATATTTATGTATTTTCCACATTTCTTGCCTTCTCATCTGGTCCTTCACCTTATATTCTTTCTTTTGTTTTTTTGGCACATTTAGTTACTGCCTGTTTTTTATCCACTTGTGTTTTGATTTCCATTCCTGCTTGATGCCGATATGCTTCTGCTAGCCTAAACAGGGAAGTCATCTTAGATTTATTCTCCTCATGTTTCAAAACTTTCACTACTTTTGGGTCTTGTGAGGTCAGCAGATGTGTGGAGTCCCACAATTGCAGATCTGTGCATGTAATCAATTTCAAGGAGGCCCATCCCTCCTTTGAAACGGGGAATATATAATCTTGGTATGCAATGATGTTTATAAATCATTTGGTGAGCATGAAGCATCCTTCTTGTTTTCCTATGTAATCTATCCAACACGTTTTGGGGCCAGCCAATCACTCCAAAACTGTAAGTTAGGACGGGAAGAGTAAATTGATTTATAGACTGGAGTTTGTTCCTAGATGTCAATGCTGTTTTCAGGAATAATTTGTCTTCTAAAGTGCCTCTTACTAAGTTTTATTCGCATTTGTTCATGTTTTATTGTTGATCCTTTATCAATTCCAAAATATTTATACACTCCCTCTTGCTCAAGATCTTTTACATCACATTGTTGTCCCAAACTGATGTTTTCTTGGTGCTGCAGTTTTGCTGCTTTAAAGGTTGCTTTTGCACATTTATCAAGACCAAATGCCATTTTTTGATCATCTAAAAAAGTTTTGACAGCTTGCAGTTGTACTTTCAGTTCCTCAACTGATGAGCTAAATAGTTTCAAATCATTGACAAAGAGAAGATGAGAAGTCTTTACACTTTGTTGTTTTCTAGGAGCCAAATTCTAGCCATGGTCTAATGTGTTAAGTAGACAGCTTAATGGGTTAAGGGCAAGACAGAATAGCAGCGGTGATAGAGGGTCACCCTGGAATATCCCCCTTTGATTTTTATCCCTGGAATAACAATTTGTCCTTTATCATGGCTTAATTGCAAAGTGATCTGCCACTGTTTCATGGTCACTGTAATGTGGTTGATCAGTGTAGGGTGTATCTTATATATTTTTAAGCACTCTTTTCTCCATAAATGTTGGATACCATCAAATGCTTTTTTGTAGTCAATCCATGCCATACTTAGATTCTTCCCCTTTTTATATTTCTCTACTATGACTTTATTTAACAGCAGTTCCATATGAATTTCTTTTATTGCCCTTTTGTTCTATTGCCAAAATTGAGTTTTCTTCTAAATGTCTAAATGACTATAGACTCTGTTGACATCAATTCCAGTGTATAGTTTATACATCGTCAGAAGTCAGTCATATATTTGTTAAGTTAAGTTAGTTATATATTCATCTATAATTTTTAGGGTAGCTCGCAGGTTCACTCTTAAGTAGGAGCATTGTTTTTCCTGTTAGCCAGGTTGGTGTCTGTTTCTGGTGTGCATATAAATAGTTCTTACTCATGGCTAAATCTTCATGCAAAGATGTTAATACTTTTAACCAGAAGTTCGGCTTGGAGTTTTCCAGTTTGTTTTAATCTCTCTGGCTGTTACTTCATCCCATTTCATATCCTGCACCTTTAAACTTCTTATTCTTTCTTTTACTTCTTCTGTCTATTTAGCATCTTTGTTATGTTCCACAGGATCTTCATAGATACTTCTCCAAAATGTATCTATTTCTTCTTTTTTGGTGGTCTTTCACTTCCTTTTACCTTGTTTCCCATTTCTCTATAAAACTTTTTGGGTGATCAATAAATTGCTTATTTTGCACTTTTCCTTTATATTTATCTGTGTATCTTCTAAGTTTTTCCGTCTGTGCTGAAATTTTTAGTTTGTTATTTGTGATAGTGCATGATAGATCCTGATCTGTTCTAATACTATGCATTGTTTTTATCATTTCTATCTTTCTAAGTATTTTTGTTGCTCTGTTCCCTCTTCTATACTCTTCTAATAGTGACACTTATTGTCTTAGTTGCTTTATAGTTTTCTCTGTTTGATACTTCCATGATGGTATTCAATTTTCACCCTTTCTCTCCCTTACTTCCCTGTGTTCTTGTGCTAGAACTTTATCAGTTATTAATGTAGCTGCACAGTAATATATCCTATTTACTTCTGTTATATCACATGGATCTCTATGGACAGTCCTAATTATTGTGTTCATTTGTTTTATCAAACTTCCTGACTTTTTGGCTTTTACTGACCTTCTGCAGTTTAATTCTTTCATTAATCTTAATATAGCTATCTATCTCTGTTAAGTCAAGCAACTCTTCTCTTAGCTCACCAATCACAGCTCCTCAAGTCATATCACATTATACCACACCAACTTGCTCCAGACAAAATACTCCCAATCACTCTCATTCCCACTAGACATTTTTTACATCACCCACACTACTTCCCCATCCACATATAGTGCAACCCTATAATTCCTATTCAGACCCCCCACCTAGAAACAACTTAAACTTTATAACCATGACTATCACACAACTAAGTCTAGTCTGTCTTCTCATAATTCTTTGCAACACCACAAGTTATCACTCTAGCAATATCCCTAAACTTAGTAGCACAACACTACATTATGCACTCTCGTATACAGACACCACACATTATAATAATATCTGCCCACAGTTATTCAAGAACTACATAACGGACCAATTCAGAACTAAATACATATGCTCTCATTCCTACTCCAAAAAAACAGAATACTTTCTCACACTCCTCACCAAACTCCAACATCTGTATAACCATTTTAACTCCAGGATCACCATAAGTGGGGATATCCACCCCAACCCAGGCCCAAATCCATCCTGTCCAACACAAACTGCTCCAGCACAAATGTCAGAACATAACACCCCCACTTTCTTCATCCCTGGGCAAATCAACAACAGCAGCAAAACCAACCATCTTTTAATGCTAAATATTAATATTAGAAGTATCAGAAATAAAATACCTGAACTCCAGGCCACAATAGCACACTACTCCCCAGACATAGTTGCTTTAACAGAAACCTGGCTAAATAAAAACATAGCTAACTCAGAAGTTCTCCCTACCGGCTACAATATCATTAGACAAGACAGACCACTTCGTAAAGGGGGTGGAACTGCCTTACTGTACAAGTCCAACTTAACTGTCTGTCAATTACCAAACTCCTACCCCTCCCCCAATAATTGGGACATACTTATCTCACAACTTCAACTTCACCCTAAAAAGGTTATCACCTCAATTGTGATCTATATTCCACCTGGTAATACACCTGCTAGCCTTGAAGACTTCTTATCCTGGTGTTTTTCCACATACTCACAAGAAACCCTTATTCTGGGGGACTTCAACCAAGATTGGTTCACCTGTATATCAGAACCACCAAGTAATCTAATAAATCTCCATGGCTACCAGAAGCTAGTCCAGATTCCAACTAGATGTGATAAAAAATCTAAAAGGGAATCCATCCTTGACTGGGTCCTAACTAACAACCCCACATTGTACCCTCACACAGGCAGTCTCCCAGACACCTTAAGTGACCACAACATAATATACTTTATATGTAGTAGAACAAGCATATGCAAAACCACTAACTATATATCCACTAGAAACACAAAAAAATTATTTCTTGAGGTCCTCAACACTTTACTCTGTAACTGTGACTGGACCCCCCCTAAAAATCCTCCCACTTGACCAGGCTGTAGTATATTTCAACAAAACATTTCTACAACACCTAGACACTGTCGCTCCATTGCGCAAAATCAAGGTTAGAACCTCTACAAAGCCCTGGCTCAGTAAAGAAACCAAACAAATCCTCAAGTCCAGAGACACTGCCTGGCTTTACTATAAAAAAACAAAGAAATACAAAGCCTAACTAAGTACCAAGAACTGCGCAACCGTGCAAAAAAATGCATTAGGCTGGACAAAAAATCCTACTACACAACATTACAAACTAAATACCAACACAACCCACAAAATATTTGGAAAAATATAAACCAGCCACTAAAATCCACCCAAACCAACCACCCCTGACACTAAAGTTCCCATCGAAACACAATTCAACTCCCACTTTGTGAACTCAATTCTATCCTTAGTATCACAGGACAGTTCCTTCCTCACTATCCCCCAACACAAATAACACTAATACAAGCTTTACCCTCAAAACAGTTTCCACCACTTCAATCAAAAGCATGCTCTCCAAACTAAAAACCTCATCAACAGCAGCCGACCTACTCCCCAGCTATTTCTTGAAACTCACAGCAGATGCTATTGCTATCCCAGTCTCCACTCTCATAAACAGATCAATTGTTGAAAACTATGTGCCCAAACTCTGGAAAATATCCTATGTTACACCTATACATAAAGGTGGGACCTCCACTGAACTTAATAACTACAGACCCATTGCTTTACTCTCCCCCCTGGCCAAAATCCTAGAAAAATGCATCCATACCCAGATGCTAAACTATCTCCTAGACAGCAACATCCTGTCACCTACTCAGCATGGTTTTAGACCTGCCCATAGTACCACTACAGCCTTCCTCTTCTTCACAGACACAGTAAACCGTCTCAAAAATGAATGCCTACAAGTGTCCACTTTTTTTTGGATATGTCCAAAGCATTTCACACAGTCTCACATCAAATCCTGTTAAACAAACTAAACCAATATCATCTATCAAATTCCACTCTTACCTGGTTCCAAAGCTACTTAACTGACAGGTACCAAGCTGTGAAATGGGAAAATTCTCTCTCTCCTCAGCTGCCCATAACTATAGGAGTCCCACAGGGTTCTATCTTAGGACCACTACTATTCACAGTCTTCACAAATGACCTCCATACCTCCACACAGCATGCATCTATAATTCAGTATGCAGATGACACTACCTTAATCTGTGCTGCACAAAACATTCCCACCCTCCTCCAAACAACTCAACTAGCATTCTCTGACATTGAAAACTACCTTACCAAAGCCCAACTTATCCTCAGTCCAAAGAAAACTCAGCTTATGATTATAACCAGTTCTAACAAAAACACTAACAGTCAATTCACTATCTACTCCACAAATGCTACTCCAATTGCTCCAGTGGCACAGGCTAAGCTATTGGGAATAACCATAGACTCCCACCTAAAATTTGATAGTCATCTCAACTTAACTATTAAAAAAGTACATGCCAACCTGGGGTCACTCTACCGTATCAAACCATTTCTTACCAACAACACAAGATCAGCCATTGCTTGCTCCCAAATTCTATCCACCCTACTCTATACATCTCCCATTCTGACTAATCTCAACAAAACTGAACTAAGCAAATTGGAAGCCTGCTATAACAGAATTGCCCGTTTTGTTGCAAATTGCTCATATAGAACTCATCACTGAACTGCTTTGAGACAGCTCCACTGGCTTGAACTGCCCAACCTCCTAACCTATAATCAGCTCTGCCTCTGTCATTCTATTACCTCCACAATAAGTGTCCTGCCCTCAAAAACCTAGTACAACATCACTCAGCCAAAAGGCCTCTTAGATCATCAAGCAAACTACTACTAGAAGTCACCAACAGCTACAATAGCTTTGGAGATGCACTATATAGTAGTTCAGTGGCTAAAATATGGAACTCTGTCCCCACTAGCATTCAAAACACATCATCCAAAGCCTCCTTTAAAGACTTCATCAGGCAGTATCTCAAGCAAAGTTGGCAGTGCCATGATTGCTCTCCAGGCTAGTGAAAGCGGATAACATATACATACTAGATCTAGAGCACTTGATAATAGTTTTCAATCTTACTCACAAACACTGGCTAATCTACAATGTATGTACTGTACCTGTGTACTATGTATGTATTCTACCTATGTTCCAAATTTCAGCTGTATACCACAAATCTATTAATTACCTTTATTTTTAAAATTAATATTTTTTTGTTTGTTCTCTCCACTGTAACCGTTTATGTGCCACATACTACTGTAAAAACATGTCTCTTGTAATTTGTGTGTTTACTGATCATGTCTAAATAACTAAATGTGTCTGTAATTTTTCTTTGTGGAGCTTTTCTCCCCGGGCCTCTGCTGAAAAAGGGCCTTTTCGACTCAGTCAGACACCCCCGGTTAACAAATGTAAAATAATAATAAAATAAATAATTTTCTTCTACACTGAGGGCACATTTTTTTGTTTTCCATTTCCTGTGGTATTCTATAGAAAGCTCTATTGCATCTTCCTGTGGCACATTCTCCTCAATTTCATCCCGTGCCATCCATTGCTCTGTCATATGAGAACTCACTAGCCTATCACTCCTCAACATTAACTGTGTCAGAGTTTCCACAGTTTCCTATTCCTTCCCTTACCATCCAGCTTCAAGTGGATGTTTGTACTCATTTCCTCTGGAATGCTCTAAAATATCTTCATATGGCACCTGACCAATGGCTTCCTGTTCTACTGGTTTGTCCTTAATTTGGAGTTCCATTGCTCTGTCCTTTAGTGGTGCTTTCTGAATCAGATTTTCTACAGTGAATCCTTTACTTTGGAGGTACTCCATAACCTCAGTTTCTATTTCTTTAACTTCTCCATTACTAATCTCCTTTTCTACTTTTCCTCTGTGTCTTCTTACTTTTGGTATTGTAAAGTTTTCCATGTCCAGATTCCTCTGCCCATATTTCTCTTCAAATACCTTTGGTGGTGCTCTTTTTGTATTGATTAGTTTTGCTTTCTCCTTTGCATAAATATTACACCATATAAAATCTCTTTTTCTATCCCATGTCTATATTTCTTCTTCAGACGTCTCCTGATCTTCCTGTTTCTCCTTACTTTGGGGACTCGTTCCATCGTGCTGTGATGTAACCTGTGTTAGACCTTCTACATCAAATCCTTCACTTCACAGGCACTCCATAACTTCAACTTCTATTTTTGTTAACTTCTACTTTACTAATCTTCTTTTCTACATTCTCTCTTTGTGATATTATTTTTTATTGTGAAATTTTCCATATCTGGATGCCCTTGTCTGTATTTCTCTTCAAATATGTTTGGGGCTGCCTTTTTATGTTGATTAATCTGGCTTTTGCCTTTGCATAAATATTGCACCATATCAAATATCTCTTTACTTCCTATGTCCATATTTCATTTTTATACTTTTCAAAAATATCTAGGTTTGTTGTTTATATTGTTGTTTATATTTTCACACATCCTCAGATGCTTCTTTTTCCAAACAAATTAAAGTTTCTTGGCCTATATAGTTTTCAAAAATCTGCTGTATTAATGACCATACATTTTTATTTGAAGCTTCTGACAGTTTTTCTTGTGGAAGTATTTTTCTTTCCACTAATTTGTCTCTTAATATCTTTCTTATCCTCAATAGTCCACGCTATCATCTTTATGGCTCTTCTTTGGCCTATCATTTTTTGTGATTTTTGTGAACTGCTACTTCCCTCTACAACAGGGGGGGGGGGCATCCTCCCCCTGGGCCTGGCCTGGCTCCATTGTATGAATGTTTCTGTATTTTGAGGATTCTGCACTGTCATTTTTTCCAGTCCTAGCAACAGTGTGCCTACCAGGATTGGGCACTTTCTTATCCTGGGTCTTGTGCACTCAAGTATCTTTTTTAATTTTTGACCTACTTCTGTCCATGATATATGCTATATAAATACAGTCTATATATCAGTGTCATCTTGGTGAGATTTTGTAGAAAACAGGGTTCACCTCGCAAAGATACTCACTAAGACTTGGGGAGGAATTAAATTTCAGCACTACTACTCTCCTTTGCTTGCTCACTTTTCATCTCTCCATTCAGACCCCTCAGTATGACAATAGCCATGAGTTCACCAAGAAACTTTCACTCGTAAAAGCAATGAACTGATGCTAAGAGAAAAGCAGAGATCACCTAGAATAAGAAAATATTATTATCCCTCTGTTCTGCTACTCCTGCTAGAAAGACAGATGCCAAGAGACCAAGTGCACCAGCACCAACAAGTAAAGAAGTGGTGACAGGGGGGACGGGTGTTAATGCATGTAGTCACGAGAAAGGTATCAGTGTGACAGTGGAGGGTAATAATAAAAGTATGGCTGCAGAGAAAAGTCATTAATGTGGACTGAATGTAAAATAGACAAAACCAATGGCAAAGAGTTCATATTTTATAGGTTCATAGGAGATTACTAAGCAAATGGCTTAAGAGCTCTTACACGCTTAGTCAATATAACTTGAATTTACACAATACATGGCCCCTCATGGCAAAAGGACAGCATGGGTTTGTTTACGCCTTGAGTATCTTACAGATTGCCAATGTCCATAAGGTACATAGGCACTACCCCAGATGTGAATTTGCAGTTCTCCATCCATTGATCCAAACTGCATTTGAAGAGGGCCAGAGAAGGGCTCCACTTAACATGAATAGGATGCCTGTTCAAAAGAAAGGGCAATCTCTGAGACACATATCTGTCTGTCCAACATGTTGTGTTTGACTTGCTAAGTTTAGATTCCTAATCAGGTAACCCTCATGCTGTTGGACTTGTAGATGTGTAGCAGCTCAATCAGGGTTGGATCTGTGAGTGCCTTGTAAGTCAGGCATAGGTCACCCCTTAATAGTCGCTAGGAGACAGGGTAAAGGGATGGGGCTTTTAGTCTATCAACATACTTCATGTTGTGTACATCCTGCATTTTCTTTGTGAGGAAACTCTGAGTTCACTCCAGTTGCTGTAAGTGCATAGTCAATACATGCCAAATGGTGCATTGTACTCAATTATTGATCTAATGAAGGCTGAGTACAGTGGGACTATAATTTCCTTGGATCTGGATACCATACCTTTACTTATAAGTTGTACCTCATAGAAGGACTTACTCAGCAATGTAGACACATGGAGGTCAAAGTTCAGACCACTATCTGTCTGTGTACCCATAGCCGGCCTTAGGCATAGGCCAACTAGGCGGCTGCCTAGGGCGCTGCACTAGCAGGGGTGCTTTTCCAGTATTTATTTAATGTAGGCAGACCAGGATGGGGGCACCAGGTGGTGTGGTGGGGGCACCGTGGAGCCCTTTTGCCTAGGGCACCAGTTGACCTAAGGCCACTCCTGTGTGTACCTAGATCTTTCACCTCTGAATCTACTCTCTGGGGTGTGCTATTGATGTTGCAACATGCAGGGGTATTTGACTTCCCAAAGGGTATGACAATGCAATTTTTCACATTTAGTTTTAGGCCATGGTTCTGGCACCAGTTATTTGTCTGAGCTGGACCCTCCTTAAGAACATCTACACTGCTGGGAGATTCAGTGATTGCCCCCAGCTTGCATTCATCAGCAGACTTTGTCAATCCAGAGGTCTTGACTTCAGAGAAGTATATTCTGAACAGAAATGGCCCCAGCACTGTGCCCTGTGGCACACCAGTAGTAACTGTCCTCTTTCTGGATCTGGATTTACCCACTTTAACCATATGTATCCTATCCATGGACCAGCTGACTATTCATCTGGTGATGTAGGGATTTATGCACGGTGTTGTGAGTTTCATTGCTAACTTTAGACACCAGTGAATCCTGTGACCACTGTGGGAATCCCTTGTCATGGGGGCCCCCAACCGCAAAAAATTATCTTATTTTGATATTTCATAACATGTTTATCAAACCAACAAAAGCTAGTACAGCAGTCTTGTGTACTTAATAAACCAGATGAGCAATAATAACTTAGATATCAATGGTTATAGTAACTGTGTTTTGTCAAGTAACGGGCTTCACAATTTCATAAAATAGTTTTATCGCTGGCATAGTTCCCTTGACTTAGTTAATCCTGGTGGTGGGCATTCTCAACACTAAAACTATCATTCTATCCAGCTTAGATCACTTGCAATACCCATGGCTGGAGGGAGTTGCCTTTAGTCATCCTTGACTGTGTTGGGTTTTGAAAAAGCTGCTGTTGTTTAGAGAAAATGAGAAAAAAATATTAATTTTGCTGATTATGCTCTTTATCTGAAAATGGGTTGCGATATGACCCTGTTAGGAGAAAGCCAGTAGTCTGTAAATAAACATAAAGGTAAGCACAAGTGACCAGCAGCCCAGAGTGACCAATCTCAGCTGTTACCTCGGATTTTCTCTTTTAGGGAGGTTTTTAAATATGGGCAGAACACCGGATACTGTAACTAAACTTCTTTGCACAAAAATTCTGGGCAGAGCCAAAAATAATAGCAAAATTAAGGCTCAAAATCAGGAACATTTTTAAAATATTGCTCTAATTCACTTAAAAACTTAATAGAATAACACATTTTGCATCAACATGCAGTTTTTGGACTATATGAAGTCTGAAACTCTGATGTCTGGATTTATTGACTCTGTAATCCTGAATGATTTACCAGCAGGTTAAACTTTTTTCAAGGCACATAGCAAAGTTATGAGCCAAAACCAGGAATGTTCTGTGACATCAGCGGCAGTGACAGGTATGAAGTAATCCTCAATGAGGTAAATAGAACTGACTTATCCCTGCTGTTCTTTGTCAACTGCTAAACAACAGTCACTTATCTGGGGTGGCAGTACCAATGTTACACAATGTATTGCAATTTAGTTAGTTAGTTAGTTAGTTAGTTAGTTAGTTAGTTAGTTAGTAGTTAGTTAGTTAGTCAGTAGTTAGTTAGTTAGTTAGTTAGTTAGTTAGTTAGTTAGTTAGTTAGTTAGTTAGTTAGTTAGTTAGTTATTGGCATTTGTTTAATAGAAAAGTCCACTAGCCAAAAGAACCCATTTTCAGTGGAGGCCTGAGGAGAAAAGCTCCACATGGCAGTTAGTATAACAGTACATAAAATTCAAAACAATTAGTAAATACAAGCAATATTAACAAAAACAGTCGATACGACCAATATTAACAAAAACAGGCAGTAGGAGATGTGTGTAAACACACGATATGTACAGATTTATACATTTAGAGATAATATGGAGATAAACGCAACCATTTAGCAGTATTTACAGGATGTTCTGAGAGTACATGCAGGTGTGAAGTAATAGTGACAGTGATGGCATAGATTGTAAGGCAATGATAGAAAATAATGCAAAAACATAGATTATGTATGTTTTAAGTAGTGATAAAGGAACATTTGTTGAGGTGAGGAGGTAAATTAAGGTGAGTATAACTTAGGGTGTGGGGAGTCAGGTTATGGATGGATGAGAATTGAGACATCTGCATTGCCAAACGATGAAGAGGTGTTGCCACAGAGATTTGTTTAAGGAAGAGATGTTATTGGAAGTTCTGATAGCTCATGGGAAAGAATTCCATAGCTTGGCAATAGAAAAAGAATAAAGCATGTCATCAGATGGGAGGTTAAGTTTGTCTACTTGCAGCAGAAATTGATTTTCAGATCTAAGTGGCCTGTTTGGATGGCAGTGGGTTAAGATGGAAGACAGGGCTGGGCAGTCTGAGGGCTTGTATATGATTTTGTCTGCTACGGTTAGCTGTAGGTAGGTTAGATAATGTGGAAGTTCGAGCCAGCTGAGTGATTTTACGGAGATGCAATGATGGGAAGAGTATTGTCCGTTGATTGCAAACTTGGCGACCTTGTTGTGGCATGACTCAAGCTTATATTTTAGGGAGGACTGGATACTGATAACAAGTGGAGCCCCATACAGGAGAGAAGGCAGGAGAAAGGTTATGGCAAGAGTATGCTTAGTGGAATGGTTAAGATAGTATTTATGTCTGCAGAGGGTGCCTAGTTTATGGGGGTTTTTTGATATAATTGTGAATGTGAAGGTCAAATAAAGGGTTTTCATCAAGAATAACTCCTAGTACTTTAGTGTGGGAGACAACCTCTATAGTGGTGTTGTTTTGAGAATGAATGGTGAAATCTGTCTTATTAACAGAGAGGTTTTTCTTGGGAGTTAAGAGTTGCAATTTGGCTTTGTTAGGGTTTAGAGCTAAATGATTATTAGCCGTCCACATTTCAGTAGTGGCAAAGGCATTCTGGCTTATCTGAAGAAGTTCTCTTGTAGATTTAGCAGAACAGGTAATGATTGAATCATCTGCATACTGTGCAAGAGTTCCATATTTAAGTTTGGTGTGGAAGTCATTATAAAAATACTGAAAATAAGGGGTCCTAAGATAGAGCCTTGGGGAACACCTGTAGAAGACTCAAGAAATGGAAAGAAAGAGTTGAGCCATCTAGTAGAAGGTTGTCTGCCCTTTAGATAGCTAGTGAACCAGTTTAGAGTGTGTGTGTGTGGGGGGGGATACCTAGGGTGGAGAGTTTATTGAGGAGTAGAGAGTGTGAGACTGCATCAAATGCTTTTGAGAGGTTGAGAAAGATTGAGGATAAGAATTTACTGGCATTTGTAGCTTGAATAACTGTGTCCATAAAGGAAATAAGAGCAGTGGTAGTGCTGTGACCAGGCCTAAATTCATGTTGAGTTGGGGAGAGGAGCTGGTTTAGTAGTAGATAATCTAGAAGTTGATAATGGATACATTCTTCCAGGATTTTAGAGAGAGGAGAGAGAATGGCAATAGGTCGGAAATTAGAAATACCTGTATTACCGCCTTTATGGAGGGGAAGAACATATGCTTTTTTCCAGATACTAGGCACATAAGACTCTTGGAGGGATCTATTCAGAAGTATGCTGATGGGATAGGCAATGGATCTTGCTGACATTTGGAGGTATTCTGGAAGTAAGTTGTCAGGGGCACTGGAGCCAGGTTTCAGTTTTAGAAGTTTAGTTATAATAATGATGGGAATAAGGGAGAAAGAAAAGGTGGGTGGGCCCGGTGGGGAGGGGGTATTTGCTGAAATCAGTGCAAAATGTGTGTGTGTGTGTGTGTGTGTGTGTGTGTGTGTGTGTGTGTGTGTGTGTGTGTGTGTGTGTGTGTGTGTGTGTGTGTGTATGTGCATGTGTTGTGTTGTGTGTTGCATTGTGAAAGTAACAAGCTGGCTATGATTTATTTGGCTTTCTAGCACAGACATCATCAGCATTGCCATTTGTCTTGTGCATGTGTGTGTGTGTGTGTGGGGGGGGTTTTGCAGTATATTTAACCGTAACATACTGGCCATATTTTCTTTTGCTTACCATCACAGGCATAGGCCTTACACATGATAGGTGTCTGTCATTGGTGATTTGGCAGAAAGAGTATGTGTGCAAAAGTAACTGTTCTTTAACACTGAGTCACGCTATCATTGCCATTTCAGAGTGCTTTGCTCTGGTTGAGTTCTTGGCTATGATTTTTTTCTATGTGGAGTTTGTATACCTTCCATGTTTTTGTATGTATCTGTCCATGTACTCTGGTTAGCTCCACCACTTCAAAATCATGCAGCAGGTTAAATGTAATTCATCCAGTTTCCATGAAGGTGAATGCATAGGGTGAGTGTGTGTGAGTGTGTGTGTGTGTGTGTGTGTGTGTGTGTGTGTGTGTGTGTGTGTGTGTGTGTGTGTGTGTGTGTGTGTGTGTGTGTGTGTGTGTGTGTGTGTGTGTGTGTGTGTGTGTGTGTGTGTGTGTGTGTCTGTGCATGCGTGCGTGTGTGTGTGTGTGTGTGTGTGTGTGTGTGTGTGTGTGTGTGTGTGTGTGTGTGTGTGTGTGTGTAAAATAAATCTCTGATTTTTATCTATGCAAATACACAAAATAATGCCATGCACATACTTAACTTTTCTAGGTAGCAGTAAAAAAATGCAGTTAACAAGTAATTACATTTCAAAGGTAAGGCATAAAATATATCACAGGACATTCAGGGATTTAGAGCATTTAGAAATCACAAACACCCCAGACTGCATAAATGGATTTCAACATGGACTTAGTGGTGGCCTTTACCCCCAAATGCAACCATTCTAAAACTACCCCTGCTCAGAGGTGTGTACAGAAGGCTGCCACAGAGTGTGTGTGTGTGTGTGTGTGGGGGGGGGGGGGGGCTGGAGATGGTGTGGCCATTACTTCTTTAATTTTCATCAGACTCAAACCGATGTTTACAGGAAGTCGTTGTAGCTTGTACTGCGGACTGAGGACAGTGTTATCATTGTTTCTTTTACTTTTCTCACAGATCTCAGGAGGTGTACAGAGAAGGTTACCATAGCTTGTGTAGAAGCAGTGTACTGTTTAGGAACAGCAAAGTGGAATACATTATTGTAATCATTATTTTTTCACTTTCCTCACTACCACACATCAGGCATGTATGCAGGTGACTGCTTTTGGGGGGGAGGGGGAGGAGAGAGGAGGTGTGACTGTGGCCATCTAAAAGTGTGCTTACATCCCAATATAACACCAGAAGGCTATACAGAAATGACTGAATTTGTGGGGGAGGGGGGGGGGAGACAGGCTGTATTCCCAGATAGGATTTATGTATCCAGTTGCCTTGTTAGTTTATGGTGAGGTACTAGATTGTCAGCTTTGAACGTTAAGCATTGGGCACAACTTATGTCTTCCTTGAAATCCTGATGTATTTATTTCAGGCTAGCCATTGGATTAAATTGTTGACAAAATGCACTGAAATGGATCCCAGACATTTATAACCCTATGGCTTCTGGGGGCCCTGGCTTGCTGAGTTATTCCCTAAATGGTTATTACTGTGCTGTCTTTGTCAGGAAAGGTATGTTCAAAGGATGCAAGAAAAACTAAAGTTGAACAGCAACACTGAATTTCTTCCCTAAATCATAGTTTCTGTTTAGGCCATCACTGAATAAAAAGATTATGTAAAATTAAAAAAATAAAATAAAATGCACTTTAGAGTATATAGAAAGTCAGGCTTCTTGAAAAAGCTGAAGAGTAATGCAAAATGCGAGAAAAGGAAGAAAAATGTAATGATTAAGGTATGGTGCGGCTTGGGATGGGGTAAAACAGAGGGGAGCACTGCATGATGTGTTTGTATGTGGTGAGGATGGAACAGTAGGCAGTAACTAGAGCACAGTTTCACCTAAGTCCATTCCTGTACATTGAGTTGTAATGTATTATTGTTGCAAATAGATGCCAGTAACGTCAATGTCCTCTGTGAGATGAGTGGACACACAGTGGTACACAGGCCTGTGTTAGTGTAAGACTGTTGGAGCTACAGTTAAGCCTGTGCAAACTACTCCTGGCAGCAGGAACTAAAGTGTTCCTTAGGAAGGGTGGCAATGATAAGGTAATACTCAAAATGGAAGTGTCCTGGGGGCCCCCAACTTGACATTTGCTGGGCCCCCCCAAAATGCTAATACTGGTTCTAGTGAGTTTATTTATAATACCTGATCATAGGATCATAGGAGATTACTATGCTAATGGCCCTAGGGCCCTTACAAGCCTAGCCAAGAGTTTATCCCTGAAAAAAAGCCTTAATCAGCACCTGTCACCCCTGCCAATGAGGAACACAGGTGGAATCCCTGAGACAAATTTTTTGTTTGACATGTATGGGGAGTCTATTCCAGAAATGGGGCAGCCTCTGGGAGACAAACCTGTCTCTCGAGCAGATTCTGTTAATGTCACATATTGGGTTTAAGCCTTTCGATCAGGTAATGTGCAAAGAGTTAGACTTATGGATAAGGAGCATCTCTAGCAGAGCAGGGTCTGAGACTGCCTTGTAGGTGAGACACGGATCACCTCTGAGCAATCTGTACGATACCGAACAGAGTGAAAATGATTTCAGTCTGTCCACATAGGACAGGTGTTGGAGGCCATAGATTCTCTTTGTGAGGTATTTCTGTGCCTTTCCAATTGGTGTAGGTGTTTGGAGAGGTACATACCAAATGGGGCATTGTACTCAATTATTAACCTAATGAGGGAGGAGTACAGAGAGGTAATAACCTCTTTTTTTCTGGATGCAATCCTTTTACTTATAAGATGAACCAAGTAAAAGGCTTTCCTGACCACTGCCACTACATGATGGTCAAATGTAAGATTGTTGTCAACCTGTGTACCTAGATCTTTCAGCACAAGTTGTGTGCTTAGGGAGTTGCCATTGATGCGGTAATCAATAGGGGTTTTGTTTTTGCCATATGGTATGATAATATATTTTTTTGCATTTCACTTAAGGCCATGACTTTGGCACTAGTCATTTGTTGCTGTCAGACCCTCTTATAGTATGTTAACATCATTTGGGGAGTCAATGACAGCACCCAGCTTACAGTCATCCACAAACTTGGTCAGCCACAGGCCTTTTGTCTTTGCCTGGACCTCTGAGAAGTAGATGCCAAACAAGAGGGGTCCCAGGACAGATCCCTGGGAAAACCACTAGTGATAGGTCTGCTGTCGGAGGTGGTGGCACTTATTTTGACCCTGTGGGCTGTATCAGTGAGTCAGTTGGCTGCCCACCTGATGAGACAAGGATTTACACCAAGTTGTGTTAGCTTTTCTATGATGCCCGAGTTGGGGATTGTGTCAAAGGCTTTGACCAAGTCAAGGTAAGCTAAATGTACTGACTTTCACTCATCCAGTGCCTTGGTGACAATCTCAAAAAAGTCAACCAGATTCAAAAGGCAAGATCGGTCCTTGATGAATCCGAACTGGGTGGGGTCAAGTGCTTGGAGATTACCTATGTCCTTGTTTATGAGGTCCATAATAATACACTCCATGGCCTTACAGATCAGATTTGTCAAGCTAATGGGGTGATAGTTTCCAGGGTCAGTTGTGGCACCACCTTTGTGCAAAGGGATGACAATGGCAGTTCTCCACTCTGCTGGAATGAAGCCTGTACTTAGGCTATGGCTGAATAGGGTGCTCAATGGCGAGGCTAATTCTTGCTGGAGATATTACAGAATACAGCCTGGGATACTATGGTGCCATGAAAGCTGTGCTCTTTGCCTTGGATAGGGATTTTAACACTTGATCTATGGACATGTGAGGTGTGGGGCAAGTATCGGGGATGTCAAATGGGTCTTTAGGGGAGGACAGGGGGTGAAGTTTGCGCTGAACCTATCTGCTAGCAGGTTGGAGCAAACTCAACAGGATCAGTGTAAGTGGTACCATTAAGAACTATTTTAGAACAAACCTGGGCTTTGCCATGGAGGTTTCTGATGTAACTGATAAAGGCTTTGTGGTTAGCCTTTGTTTCGAAGGCTAGTTTTGATCCATAATTGGCTTTGGAGGTTTTTACTAGTGATCTAATTTGCTTGTTGAGGCTAAGGAGGGAGTTTTTCTAATTGGGAATTTGTGTCTTTTTACCCTTGGACAACAGTTTCTTTCTTTTGTTGCAAAGCCTGTTGATAGATGATGTCCACCATATAGGTTTGTGTTTCCTTGAGGAGCAGGTTTTAGTTCTGTTGGGTATGGCTGAGTCCGTGCAGTTGTACAAGTGCTTGTATACTGCATTGGCATACTGTTCTGCATAGTTGTCTACATCCTCTGAGGGGGAGTGTTGTGAAGCTACTGATACCCTCCCTGTGAAGGTTGTAGTCAGTTTTTGAGAAGTTTTTTAGCCTAGTTATGGCTGGGGGGGTTGGGCGGGATAGACACTTCCAATGAGACAGACCAATGGTCTGATCTCACTTGGTGGTGCAGCGGTCACCCATGTTAGTGAGAACCAAATCTAGAGTGTTATCTCCCCTTGTGGGGGATGAGACAAGCTGATCTAATGTGTTAGACCTGATGAAGTCAATGAATCATTGGTTGTGTGCATTATAGACCTGATGAAGTCAAGGAATCATTGGTTGAGTCCATTAGAGCAGGAATAGTTCACTCAGCCTATGGTGGGATAGTTGAAGTCACCAAGGATCGGGGTGTTATGGGGTAACTTGATGGAGTCAAGTATGTCCAGGTAAGAGAAGTGGGTGTCCTGAGCCATGGAGGGAGGGTCTTTAGCTGGCAATAACTTGGATGGCCATCTTGTCAATTATTAGTTGCACCTGGAGAAGTTCTAGTGCATCATGCTGGCAAACCAGTCTGGAGGTGTGCTGCCTTTAATGAAAATAGAAACTCCACCATGCTTAGTCTTCCTGACCTCATTTTGGGGTCAGAATGTGTGGAATGAGGTATAGCCTGGTAAGGCAAGGGTGCTCTCCACAGCCTTGAACCAAGTTTCTGTGACTGAACAGATGTCGGCATCTTCCAGTGTGAGGAGAGCCTCCAGTGAGTGCATTTTCAGGTTAAAGCTGCTAGCGGGGAATTGTATCAAATGCCTTGGCCAGGTCAACATAGCTGGCATGTACTGTTTTACCCTTATCCATGGCCTTAGTGACTTTCTCAAAAAAATACACCAGATTCAGTAGACATGACCTGTCCTTGACAAAGCTGAATTAGGTCAGGTCCAGTGTTTGGAAGTTTCCTATGTCATTATTTTTCAGGTCCATGATTATTCTTTCCATGGCCTTACATATAAGACGAGTCAAACTTATGTTTCTATAATTTTTCAGGTCAGTAAATGGTCCTCCTTTATGCAGAGGGATGAGTTTTGCTGTCTCTATTGGAGCAAAAGCTGTCTGGAGGCTGTGGTTAAATAGGGATCCTCAAGGATTTCAAAATCTACAACTATACGGACATTCTTATTGATCCACCTTTGGTCGAACTGTTAGCAAAGGGGAATACTTTTGTTGCATCCAGAAGGGTAGATCTGGCAAAAATATTAATTGATTTAAAATTGTATGTTAGAAAGTTACATTTGTCATTCATGTTTGTTGACAATGTAAACATTCAGAGAAGTATAGCACATACATCTAGTACATTTTGCCCCCCCCCCCTTCACCCCACGTTGCAACTGTTTGAACAAATTTGTGAGTTGGATTTTTTCAACTCATCTAAATCAAGATTTAACAAAAAGTTTCATTCCCCCTCTAACATTTCCAAAGAACAACGTGACTTGTTACATTTAATTCAGCAGGCTCCTGTTCGAATTATGTCACCAGACAAGGGTGGTGGGTTAGTAGTAATGAACACCGAAGACTATATAAATGAAATGGAAAAGATAGTCAATAGTCCTACTTATCAGCTTGTATCACGCAATGAATTAAATCAAGCTTGTTCTAAAATTAAATCACATTTACACAAGATGTTTTTGAAAGCTAGGATTCCCTCTGACCTTTTTAAGTATCTTAGCATGCCAGCCCCTAGAACACCTATTCTCTTTGGTGTTCCCAAATTACAAAAAAACACCGGTAACCCACCAATGAGACCATTAGTAGATGCAAGATCTAGTCTAGCGTATCCTTGGGCGAAATGTGTAGATGAAACCCTTAAAAAATATGTGACCCAGGAACAGCAAATTTGTAAAGATTCCTGGACATTTTTAGCCCAAATTAATAATTTGGACTATAGTCAATCTTTGAATTTTCTAACAATTGACGTCTAGGATCTTTACTCTTCTATCCCATATGATGAAGGGATTGAATGGACCAGTAGGCTACTGCGGGCTAAGGGAGCACCATTAGAGGAAGTAAATTTAATAGAGGAAATGCTGGATGTTATTTTGAACAACAATTACATCACATTCAACAACAAATACTTTGTTCAAAAAACAGGAGTGGCAATGGGGTCTCCGTGTGGGGTTAGCTACACAAATTTGGTCATGGCATTATGGGAGCAAGAGTTTATTTTCAACAAACCTGATACAAAGAAACAGATTTATTTTTATACACGCTTCCTTGATGACGTTTTTATACTACTTAATGGTGACAGGGACGACGCAATATCATTGGTGGATTACTTTAATAGCACAACAAGCTTCCTTTCTTTTACATTTGCCTTTGACACAGACCGGATTTCATATCTGGATATAGATTTGAGCAAAGATGTAACAAAAAATTCATATGTTTCTAAAATTTATAGAAAACATACATATTCTAATTATTTACTCCATTACAGCAGCTGCCACCCTTAGCACCAGAAAAAGTCAGTTGTCTAGGGACAATTTGTGAGAGCTGCGCGTATGGTCACACTTGAGTCAGACTTTTTATATGTAAGTCAAAAATTGAAGGATATGTTTTGTAAAAGGGACTACCCTGAGGACTTGATAGACATGGTTTGTGATGAAGTTACCACTAAGAAAGAACAAGGCTTATATAGGCCAGTCCTTAGTTTGAGTTTTAATGACACTGGAACAATTGATTTCAGTCATTCTGATAAATATGAATATACAATCAGTCTGATAACCCCTTTCATAAGTGATGCCAAGGAGATTAAATATATCCTATATAACAATTGGGAAATAATTAAGAGAGACGCACATATTTCTGATAGGTTTGAGAACAATCCTCGAATTACATACAAGCGTGGTACCAATTTGAAAAGTCTATTAGAGGTCAACAAACTAGCTTTAAATTGGAAATGCGGTATGTACAAATACCAAATGTGCAACTACTGTAAGCACATGAGTACAGGCAGAGAGGTAACTATTAGAAACACTATATATAAGATCCATTCTAGGTTTACTTGCCAGTCTAAATCTGTTGTCTATGTGTCTCAATGCTCAGGTTGTACTGCTTTCTACATCGGTAAAACCGACCGTAAGTTGAAAGAACGTGTTTATGAGCATTTGTATAAAATTAGAAATCAAAGCTTAGACAATGCTCTGGCAAGACACATAGGGTCAAATCCACATCATTCTTTTTTATTTTGAGCCATTGATTCAGTATTTGATGATAACAGAGGTGGACCTTCATCTCTACTGTTGGAACAACTTGAATCATGTTGGCAACTTAGTACTGGATCTTGTTTCAACCCAGGTTTGAATGAGGTAGTATCTTTAGCATGTATACTCAAACTTAGGAATTTGAAACGCTAGTATGTTGTTGTGTCTTTCGGCTTTTCCCGCAGCACCACCACCGCAGTAATTTGAAACGCTAGTATACTATAAACATATTCACATAATACTCTTGTTACCTTTTGGAGAAAAGAAAATGTAACAGTAACACGGTAACTATTAAACATTCAAACATTAAACATTAAAAATTAAAACACAAAAATTAAAATTAAAATTAAAATCAAAATCAAAATTAGAATCATAGTTTTCATTAGAGAAGTAGGACTTGTGTATACTTCCAGGTTTATGCATTTAGGAATTTTAAACATAATAAAATATTAAAAAACTCTTAAATGTATGACACTACGGTTACAAAAGTATTATTTACCATCTTTTCATGCATAGCTTTTGTTTTATTCATACATGTAAATCCTTGACATGTCTGCTTGCAAGTATTTAGCTGTTTAGTTGGTGGAATAGTAGTGTGGCAATTCCTTGTTTTAGATTTTAACAAACCTCAGTTTTTTGGTCGTACTGTTGTTAACAACGAACCCGCAGTGGTGGTGCTGCGGTAGCGTTGTCGCCTCACAGTAAGACGCTGTCCGGTTTGATTCTCAGCTAGAGCGTCTTCTGTGTGGAGACATGCGTGAATGGGCATACCTTCGTTGAAGGTTTTGCATCAGAGCTGGTAACTCGGCATGTAAAAATCAACTACCAATCATTAGCGGAACGGAGTTCCGCTGTGGCGACCCCTAACCGGGAAAAGCCGAAAGAGACAAACAAACTGTTGTTAACAACGTGATCTTTCACTTAGCTATTTACTTTTTTACTTTATAGAGAGGAAGAAACTTGTTGTAAACATATGTATTATGCTTCACAACTTAAGTACTATAGTGAGCAATGCTCCTTTAAGTTAATTGAGTGAAGCTTATGTTGCATACAGCACACATCCATTCATTCATTATTTAATGATGAAAATTTTATGACACCTTTTATCTGAAGAAGTCCTGCTAGTGAACCAGACGAAAAGCACTTTATTTTAATGTTTATGCTGGTTTGCAGCCCGTTGGGATTTTGTGAGTTACTATTGTTGGATTAAAGATCGTTGGTTTACCTGCGACTTTCTTTGCCTTTTTCGCCAGTTCATCTACTTTCATTTTCAGCAGTTTGTTTAGGGATCCTAAAGGGCCTGATAAGTCCTGATTTAAGCTGTTTAATAGGCAAACTGGTATATCATCAGACCCCACTGAAGCCATGTTGTTAGTTTTAGAGAATGCAGTGGTAACCTGTTTTTTGGTGATAATTGGCAGTGGAATGGTAGAGGGTATTTGTTGAGGAAGAACTGGGGGTGATAGGGAGGTGAAATTTGAGCTGAAGTTTTCGACCAGCAGATTTGCTATATTTTCTGGCTGAATATAGGTAATGCCAGCTACAATTAATTCCACACATTGTTGCATTTTGTCCTTAAGATTACAGACATAACTGAAAAATACCTTATGGTTATCCTTATCTTTGGAGGCCATTTTTACCTCAAAGTCTGCTTTCAGAGACTTGACTAGTTCTCTGAGTTGCTTGTTTAGACTACTGAAGGACATTTTACTATTTTGTGCACATTCCCTCTTACTTCTCAACAGTATTTTCTTTCTTTTGTTATACAACCTATTAATACCAAGGTCTACCAAGGTGGCTTTTTTTTGTGGTTTGACCTGGGTTTGTTTCGGTTTGGTACTGCCTTTTCTTTGCAGTTGTTTATATGGCCATACAGGGCTTTTGTGTACACCTCTGCATAGGTTTCTGTGTTTTCTGGATTTGGGGGAGCTTGAAAACATGCTATGCCATCCCTTAACTGGGAGTAATTTACTTTAGAGAAGTTCTTAAAGTTTTTCTACTTTCACCTTTATTTCAAAGGAGATCAGTTTGTGATCTGATCTTATAAGTGAGGACATCACACTTGTGGGGGTGGGGGGCTGCAGTACTCATCCATATTTGTGAATACCAAATCTAGGATATTTATACCCTTAGTGGGGGTGCAGACTAGCTGAACCTAGGCATTTCAATTTACAAAGTCAAAAAATCTTTGAACCTGCATGCTAGTGGGTGTGTATGCATGGAGGGGGTAGTATAGTGACATCATCATTGGAGACAGTAGAATGCTGCTCAATGCTAGGCTCACACCTGCTTTTGACACATATTCTGAGAACTCAATCATGTCTCTCTTCATATAGTAATCAACACAAGCAAAACCCAAAGAAATTCTGGAGCTCTCTCAACTCTTTACTAAACCCAGGCTCTGGTAATAATCCTTGCTCAGACCCAAATAAAACACCCATTGAAATTGCCGCAACCTTCAACTCCTATTTCATAGACACTAAAGCCAATCTAACCACTACGTTTTTCAAGACTAACTTGTTCACCACAGACCTCTCCACAGCTAACACCGGTACACCCTCTATTTCCAACTTTACTCTGTCACCTATACCCAACTCGACTATTAAAATATTGCTTCTAAAACTTAAACCATCCACAAATGTCCTTGACAATATACCCGCCAAATACCTGCAAATCTCAGTCAACTCAATCTCTTACCCTATCAGAATACTTCTCAACAGTTCTATTCAAGAATCCTATACGCCCATCATCTGGAAAAAAGCTTATATCCTGTCTCCACACAAGGGGGGCCCCAACATAGATACCACCAGCTTCTGCCCCATTGCTATACTGTCACTCATTTCTAACATTCTGGAAAAATGTATTAATTCTCAACTTCTTCACCATCTGACTCAAAACCACATTCTCTCCCCCACCCAACATGGATGTAGGCCAGGACATAGTACCATCACTGCCCTCATATCCTTCATGGACACTGTCAACTGAGCCACTGACACTGGTAAAATCGTATATTCACTATTTCTTGATCTTCCTAAAGCTTTCAATACTATATACCCTCTCCTTCTAACAAAACTCTCTAACATAGATACCTCACCTCTAACTCTAAACTGGTTCACTAATTACCTCACTAACAGGCAACAATCAACTAAATGGCAGAATTCTTACTCCCCTTTCCTAAACACCACCACTGGTGTTCCTCAAGGCTCCATTTTATGCCCACTTCTGTTTAGCATATTTATCAATAATTTCCACACTGCACTCTCTCAAGGCTCAGTCATAGGATCATTGGAGGTTGCTAGGCTAATGGCCATGGGGCTCTTACAAGCCTAGCCAAGAGTTTATCCCCAAAAATAAACTTCAGTCAGCACGTGTCGTCCCTGTCAGTGAGGGACACGGGTGGAACCCCTGGGATGAATTTGTGGTTTCCCATCCACTCATCAAGGTTTGGCTTGACGGTCAGTAAGGTGCTCTATTTGATGTGTATGGGAAGTCTATTTCAGAGACAGGGCAGCATCTGGGAGACAAACCTGCCTCTCCAGCAGGTTTTGTTAGTGTCACACATTAGATTCAGGCCTTTCGAGCGGGTAATGCGCGAGGAGTTAGACTTACGGATATAGAGCATATCTAGTAGGGCAGGGTCCGAGATTGCCTTGTAGGTGAGACACAGATCACCCCTGAGCAATCTCTATGACACCAAGCAGAGTGATAGTGATTTGAGTCTGTCTGCATAGGACAGGTGTTGGAGGCCATGGATTCTCTTTGTGAGGTATTTCAGTGGGCTTGCCAGTTGGTGCAAATGTTTGGAGAGGTACATCCCAAATGGGGCATTATACTCAATTATTGGTCTAATGAGGTAGGAGTATAGAGAGGTAATAACCTCCTTTTTCTGGATGCAATCCCTTTACTTATGAGATGAATCAAGTAAAAGGCATTTCTGACCACAGCTGCTACATGATGGTCGAATGTGAGGTTGTTATCAACCTGAGTATGCTTAGGGGGTTTCCGTTGATATGGTAATCAGTAGGGGTCATGTTTTTGCTGAATGGTACGATGATACATTTTTCTGCATTTAGCTTAAGGCCATGACTTTGGCAGCAGTCATTAATTACTGTGAGACCCTCTTGTAGTATGTTAGCATTGTTTGGGGAGTCAATGACAGCACCCAACTTATAGTCATTGGCAAACTTGATCAGCCACAGGCCTTTGGCCTTTGCCTGCATACAACCAGTACGCAGATGACTCCACTATCATCTGCACTGCAAACAACTCCTCAGAACTACACCAACTCACCCAAAATGCCCTCACCTCCACCGAAATTTGGATGTCTAATAATCATCTTGTCCCAAATCCCTACAAAACCAAACTAGTAATCTTTGCCCCCAAAAATTCCACACCCCTACAAAAAAAGAACTTCACCATTTAATCCCTAAATGGTGCTATCATCGACATTGTGCCTAGCACAAAACTCCTAGGTGTCATCATAGACAAAGAGCTCACATTCGACCTGCACATCCAGTCCAATGTCAAAAACGCACATCAAAAGCTTGGAACTCTCTACCAACACAAACATCTCCTCAGTGCATCAGCCCAACTTTCCCTTATTTCTTCTTTTCTATTACCCTTTCTTTTATATGGTGCCCCCCTCCTCACCAACATTCAGTCCTCTCTAAAGTCCAAACTAGACTCATGCTACAACAAAATTGCTAAGTTTGTAACAAATGCCTCCTACTCATCCCGCCACTGCTTATCATTATGCAACCTAAAATGGCTTGAACTCCCCAACTATCTCACCTTTATCCAATTAACTTCAGCTCACAAACTCATTCATAATCCATCCATGTGCCCTGCTCTATCTTCTATACTTACTTTATACCATCCTAACAGACCACTCCGATCCAACAACCAACTGCTCGTAAATGTAGAAAAACCCAAACATTCGGTTGGCCAGATGCTTTACTTATTTACCATAACAAAACTTTGGAACTCCCTCCCCCAAAGCTTAGATCCACCTGCTCAGGAACCCTCTTCAAGACATCTCTGAAACAACACCTCTCCTCATCTTGGCTGTGCACATATGCCAACACCACATCTCATGTAACCTAACTTCAACCATCGCAACTATTCTCACCCCCACTCTACTATTCTGGCATCGTCCTTTCACATCTACCTGTCTTTTTACTTACTCCGCCTCTCCATCCTGTCCACTTCCCTCTTCTACTAACCCTCAGTGTCCTACCACTGATCCCTCCTGTCTACTTCCTTCTCTTCCTAACCCTTATAGACCTACAATTGCACCAGGCGAGACAGTCAGGTACTCTAGCAGCCTACCTTAATATCATAGCACCACTTACATCTGAAACAATATCCACCAATTTTATTGATTCCTGCAACAGGACTCATATCGCCTATCGCTCAGCTATTACACCTCCTAAATGTGTGAAAAGTTTAAGTACCTAGTCTCTAATTAATTCCTATATCTGCTTTGCACCCATTACATGAAGTGTCCTATATAAATTTAACTAGCTGAAAACTACTCATATGGAATGTTTTCATGTATGTACTCTGTATTGCTTGTATAATATCTTGATTTGAGAATGATTAGTTATGTACTGTTTTTTTTTCACCAATTGCATAAGCTGTCATTATTATGTACTAAATGTCTTTATTAATGTAAATTCTGTATTGTATGTGAAATGTCTTATATGTGAAGCTTTTCTCCCCTGGACACCACTGAAAATGGGCACTTCTGGCCCAGCTGTACTATCCCCATAAACAAATGCAAATAAATAAATAGTCCAAGGAGGTACATCTCAGGTCATTCACACCCACATGAACTATGAACGAGTCATACTGGTACTTAGGGGTAAGTGGCCTGAGTGCTTGTGTGATCTGGCGAATCCTGGCCCCCGACAGGCAACTAACTGTAACTTTCTCCTTATCCAGCCTGGTAATAGGAACATCTGTGTGTCTCACAATGGAGTCTCCTATGATCTGAATATTCGGTTGTGAGGAGCGTTTCATCTTATGGGCTCAGTAAGCTGAGACTCGATGAGATGTGACTGTGTTTTGGCGGGAATTGTCTTGTTTGTGTGCATGTGGAGTTTCTGACGACTGTGCCTTAGAGTCCTTTGAGGTTTGGGTAAGTTACATGTGAGCACCTCTGCATACGTGGGTCTACATGTGGTCCTCTGTGGGTGTGCTGAGTGATATGTGTGAGTTGCTGACAACCTGTTTGTTGCTTTTTGTGTCTGTATGTGAGAGTCTAGCCTCCAGTGTCAATGTGTAACTACATCTCTCATATATTGTATTTGTCTGTTTGAGAATTAAGTAGTTGTCAGTGTACATAAGACAATTACTACATTGCCTCAGGATGCCCATGTCCACCCAGCTGGAGGCACAGATAGCAGGAAAGTGCCCATCTAGGGTTTCAGATCCTAATGTGTACCTGCAAGGGACAGGAGTGGAGGGGGTTAGCCAGATGAAGAAAGGGTGCTTACTTGGTGTAATCTGTAGCTAACCTACCCAGCCTTGCTGCCTAGCACCCAAACCAAATGCTCTCTGATTAGCAATAGTCCTGGGTGTTATAGTAATGTAAGGTAGACCTAAATAGTTCAAACTTAATGTGTAAATGCTTTTCACTGAACAAACTAGTTGCCCTATGAGTAATGCATGAGGTAAAGTTCTGAGGTGGTTTTTATAGGGAAATATCATCTTCTGATTGCATGTATACAAAGCACCAGTAACCACTGCTATGGAAAAGAAAAGCTTTGTGCAAATGTAAGGCTTATATACAAGAGAAATATAAATACTAATTATCACTTTACAGACTATTGCAAGCCTAGTCAATAACTAAAGGTTAGGATCAAACCTGTACCTTATAACGGTGAAGTTATGACTTTAACCGTTATGCCAACTCTCCACAGTTAAGTAACTGAGAAGACAGGAGGCAAGATATTGAAGAAAATATATGAAAACAGATATGCACAGAGACCCAGATGAACCAATATTTATTTATTTGTTTATTTTTTAATGAATCAGTTAAACAAAAAATAAATTAGGAATCACTATTTAGTGAGAACATGCAGTAGATACCAGACATGATGGCTGAGTACAGCATTCAGACAGCTCCTAAGACATGGGAAAACATAGGAGAGGTAATGAGTGAAGCTCTATCATATCTAAATTTAAATCAGCCTAAGCTGAAATAGTAAATATCAGAAAGTAAAAGACACATAAAGAAATTATCACATTACAATGTCCATCCATAGAAGGGGAAATCAGGGCTAGGAAAAAAAATAATATTCAAAATAATTAGTTATTGTGCTGCAGGTAAGTTTGAATGAGGTAGAACTGTGGATCAAGATGAGTACTTTTGTTTTATTTTCTGCCCAAAGTGATCCTATAAGTGTCTTGCTGACAGACACAAAGTATTCAAACAAAGAATTTAGGAGTCGTGCTCAGCATTACAGGATGAAGGTTTCCTTCAGCTTACATTCCCAAACTTTAATGCTGCATTATCACAGTTAGCATGTTAGAACAGCTGTTAAAAAAGACTTTCAAAAGGAAAATGTAGTTAGAGACTTTGGAACTTGGGTTGATAATTCAGTCTTCATTGATCACCATGTAACAAAATTACTACCTTATCCTACAGAAGTCAGAACAACAAAACCCAACCAAATTCTCCAGCAGCATAAACATTTCCTAAAACCTGGCAAAGTTTCCTAACCCAGCTGTCTACTACAGAAATTGATAAAACTACTAAGTTTAACACATTTTCTAAAAGCTGTAACATCTATAATCAGACATTCCTCCCAACAATGCTTCTCCACCCTCACAACACTTTCATACAAACTCATCCTCACTCGAACCTGTCTCTTCTCTGTCTCCACACTTAAAAAAATACTTACTTAGACCCAGACTTAGCCATAGAAAACTTACCAGGTAAATACTTAAACCTCGCTGTCGGTGCACTAGCATAACCCTGTGTCAGTATTCATAAATAAGTCCAGACAGGAATTTACAAGAGACACAGTCTTAAAATATTAGTATATGCAAGCAAATGAGAAAACAATGTGGAAGAAAAATACCCAGACAATTCACAATCAGACTTAAATATGCTGCCAATACATGTAACCCTATATGAACTGCAAGAAAGGGCAATTCTGGGTACAATGCAGGTGCTGAGAAGAGCACTTTTGGCTAACATCAAAAACTGAAACAATACAAATTTCACGAACATTAATTAGGCCCAGACTTAGGAATGCAGTGTGTTTTGGTTAAGGTACATGAAAACCCTAAGCATTTGGAGAATTTAAACTGAGAGAAACATGTATCCCACAGACATGGAAGTAATCACACGTCCTACTGCTACACAAAAGAGGACACTCCACTGAATTCACAAACTACAGACCCATTGATATAGTCTCACCACTTTCCAAACTTTTTGAAAGATATATAGATATTAAACTTCTCCAACACCTGCTTTCATCAACCCAAACTGGCTTCTGCTCTACCCATAGGACTAACACTTCCCTAATAAACTTCCTTAACATCAAAGAACTGAAGGCAACCAAGTCTCCACAGTATTCCTTAATCTATCCTAAGCTTTCAAAACCGTCTCCCAACATCACCTATTGCAAAACTCTCAAACCTAGATGTCTTTACTTCCACCAACACCTGGTTCCATAGCTATTTATCTGGCAAACACCAGTCCGTGAAACACTGACTCATCCTACTTACTAAGGACTATTGGCATTGCTGAAGTCTCCATATTTGGACCTCTAATGTTTAATGTCTTTATAGATGATGTTCTGTTGGCTGCAAGTCATCCTTCCATAATTCAATATGCAGATGACTCAGCCCTGATCAACTCAGCCACTGCCATACAGGAACTACAATTCAAAACCTGGCAATCTTTCTCCAAAACAGAATCTTGACTACTAAATTCCCAACTCCTCCTCAGTCCCAAAAAAATCAAAACTAATGCTACTCACTTCAAGCAACCAATATGAAAATAAACAGCTATTCACCACAACATCAGCCAAAGATAGTAGGATTGAGATGGTCACCCACACAAAACAACTACAGGCTATCATTGATGAAAACCAAAAATATGACCTTTACTTCCAATCCATCATAAAAAAAAAAAAAAAAAAAAAAAAAAACCATATCAAATACTTGCCTCTGGACTTTCCGACCACCACCCATACAACATATGAAGCTATGACCTATATTGAAATATAAGAACCTTTAAAATGCAACTTACTATCTCAAGCACACATGGAAATGCTACTGCATTTTGTGTCCCTGGTTAAAATCAATACTCCTTCATCAACGTGTCATATCCTATACTATTCCGCAATTTTAAAACCACAGCCACCAAGAAGCTTGCTAACACTATAAAAGCCCACTTACACTACCAGTGCCTTTATCACCCCCGACCTTCGGTCATCTACACCTTTCCCATCACCCTCTAACTCTACTTGTCCTATGTACTTCAAATTAAGCAGCCTCTTCCTCTTCCCATCTTCTCTTAATCTTCATGAATCCTGTCAATTCATTTTCTGCTCCTGTATTAATATCTTTTAGCATGAAAACTATGTTTATAAACAATTGTGATTTGTTGTGTAACAATCTTACAAATTTGTGACTATTGTACTGAACTTTTTTCTCCAGATCACAACTAAAAAGGGATTACTTGTTGCCCAGATCGACTTCCCTAGTAAACAAATTAAAAATAAATAATAAATTAATTAATTAAACACAATGTAACAACATTAGCCAGGAAATCCATCTAGAAATCAATCTACTTAGTGGAGCTAATTGCCAAAGAAATATCCTCCATCTCTAAAGAGGTTATTGTCAGCACTGAGTAGGCCAGTTGTTGAATACAACATCCTCTTTAGGATGTACCTCATTAGACATCAAGCAATTGGAAAGACCCCAGAGGTTCCCAAATAAGATGATCATGGGATTAAAACCCCTAAGCTACCAGAAAAGACTAGAAGGACTGTACATTTTCTCTGTATCATACAGACTCCTCAGAAGAGACCTATGCCTTGCCTTCTGTGTAATGAGGGACCCAGTGGCCCTGGATCTCTTGTACCTTCACAGCTAAGACAGTCCCACAAATACCATGACCAGGGATCTAAGTCATCCTCATCAGATTAATGAAACAAAGTGGAGAAACAAATTTGTTACTCATGCCCCCCCCCCCCCCAAAGTCTGGAATCATTTGCATCTGCAGATTATACTGTGTGATACACTACCTTCCTTCATACAGGACCTGGATAATTGCATGAATATTCATAAATTCACCATAGGCTTAATTCCTTCAAATGGGACCTGGATAATTGCATGACTATTCATAAATTTGCCCCGGGCTTAATTGCCTTAGTTATCCTTGAGACTTGAGATGCAGTCTATGGTGAGAACCGATAAGGCACAGTTACCTTGAATTTTCCAGGGATTCTTATGAATAGAGTACAAAGCATAGGTTCATAGGTTGATACTAGGTTATCTGCCCTAGGGCATTTATAAGCCTAGCCAGAGTGTGTTTGGATTTCGCCACCCTTTTAGATTAGTTGACTGTGCCTCTGTATAGTAGGTCACAGAAGATAGCCCTTTTAAGGTTAGTTTACTGTGCCTCTGTCTAGTAGGGACACAGAAGAGATCCCAGGGGTAAACCTATGATCTCCCATCCACTTGTCAAGATTTCTCTTGAAGAGGGTCATTGAGGGGCTCTGCCTAACATGGATTGGGATTTTGTTCCAGAGTGAGGGGAGCCTCTGGGATATGAATCTGTCCCTCCAGCATGTCCTATTTATTTCTGTGCTGAGGTTTAAGTCCCTGGAGCATGTAGCTCTAAGGGATTTGGATTTCCTGAGGTGGAGCATGTCCATTAATTCTGGTTTGGACATGGCTTTATATGTCAGGCACAGATCGCCTCTGAGTAGGCGAGGACTAGAAAGTTTTCTTAGTCGAAAATGTTTTCTAAAACAACACTGCAGTCGATTTAGGTGGAATTGCAACCCAAGGACTTCAAATTATTCATACATATTGTGAAGATAGAAGGTATTGCTAGCCATGCCAGAAGAAGTAGGGCAGTGGATGTGTTACATATGCCAGCATAGTTAGCTGGAGGTTTGTAAATAATTATATGTCATGAGTGTATCAAACTGATTTGTACTGTACAGATATTTGTGTTTACAAATGCATTTGTAAAGTTGCTTGTGTTAAAAATGTATCAACAGTGTGTTCTGCTGGAAAGAAAAGAAATCTATAAGTATTATTGTAACTGAATTACATGTACATGTTTTAACAGAGGATACTAAAAGAGAAGATGTTACTCACAATATTGCTGCAGCAAACTTTGAAAAAATAGCTGAAATTAAATTAGGCCATAAAGATTGTATCTTACAGTTCTGGTTGCAGCCAAAGACAAAATGACTGGGAAACCAATTATTAGGAACTCTTCTTTATTGTCTCTAGCAGGGAACTACAGCAATTGCTAGTCTGGAAGGCTAGATGTTTGAAATTGTTTTATGACTTCCAGGAGGAGAAGCAGCAGATTTAAGCAGAGGTCTATATGTGTGTATGGTAACACATAGGTGCTAAATCCTGACAGCTTCTAGCAATGGGGGTTGCATGGGAACCAGAAGTCATGTGACCAGATGTATGTGATGTCATTCTGTACAGAAATAATGTTTTAATATTAGAGGAGACTTTAGTCTCAAGAGTACTCTTTTTTTTAAACCTGACCAAGAAGGAAGACCACTCACCTACTTCATCTTGCTTTGTGCTAGTAAGTGACCAGGGATAGTAATTCTCTAAATCAGTTAGGAATATATAGTGAGAATAATTAAGTATTGTTTTTCTGTAACTGTGCGAATCTTTCCAGCTGTGTTATTTTTAATATTTCCTGTTATTGAAACTCTGGTGTTTACTCTAAATAGATATTTAGTATTTTCATGTTTTTGTATTATTTATTAAATATATTTAAACTTCTCATTGTGGCTGGTTCTGTTAGAAAAATATTTAAGTTTTGAGAGTATTTGCACTTATATATTTGGTGACAGCTCTGGCTATTCCTGAAAGCCTTACTGCTTAGTCAACATTACCATTGGTACTAGCATTAATTTAATGAAGTATAATTGCATACCCTTTTAAGAGCCTTATAGTAACTGACTGGTGTTAGTGAATCTGCCTTATGGTCTGGGCAAAGTTGGTAGAGTGGGTAATCTGTGCCAGCCTTTCCCAGGTGTGTGCCTGTGAAAATTAACTCTCAAAGAGTGTGTATGTCTGTGTGTGTGTGTGTGTGTGTGTGTGTGTGTGTGTGTGTGTGTGTGTGTGTGTGTGTGTGTGTGTGTGTGTGTGTGTGTGCGTGTGCGTGTGTGCGTGTGTGTGCGTGTGTGTGTGTGTGTGTGTGTGTGTCAGTTACTTGGAGCAGGTGCATGAAGCACTGGTTTCACTGAGAGCATGCTGGAGGACTTGACTTAGACACTCAGCTGAGGACTTAACCCTACAACTGTGCCAGTGGGGAGTCTTATTGGGGACCTGGAGGAAGACAAATAGAGAAGCCCAGACCGTGGGCTGAGTGTGTTCCCTGTATGCTCTTAAGGGAAATTGTGCTTGATTCAGAGGTCTGTATCTGGAAATACTGAGTCTATCCATTTTTGTTCCAAGTGAATGTCCCTCTACAGTGTCAGTGGTGAGGATTGAGGCTCCTTGATTACTGGCCCAGAGTGGAGACATCTCATATATTCATGGGGAAGAAATATTTGATGGCTTACCTGTGGTAGGGAGAATTTATTTCTCATGCAACATATTTCCTCAGAATAGTTTTTCTTGATCTCTATTTGATCTAGTTCATAGTTTGCAGTTTTGTCACTCATATTGTCACAGCTTGGAGAAAGAGTAAAAGTAAAGTGTATACTTTAAGGTATACTTACAGTGTATACTTTAAGGTATATGTTTGTCTTTCTTAATGTCTATGTGATGTTGGACTGAAAATATATACTGGTACTGGAGGCTGCAAAAACTTATAATCTAACTCTGTTACTATAAAATATACATTAATATCCTGTAAATAAGTATATATGTACACACACATGCACGCATGTGCACACATTGTAACATCTCATAGTGGGTAACCATTTGAAATGTCAGGACTCAGACTGCCGAGTCCTGACATGTTGAGAGAAAATGACTGAAAATCTGGACTTCCATATATTAAGTCTAAGATGGCCATTTCTCAGAATATTCCTTTTTCTCTGATGTACTGTTATCTTGCAGTTGGTATATGTGAGTTTGGGTGTATGTATGGGGATTGTCCCCTACACTGAGGGATGCAAGGGGGCTTGCTCCTAAAAAAAGATTTAAGGAGAAGAACAATGTTTGATATTTACTTTTCTACTGCATATTCAGTCTTTTTTAATATTTTGTGACATTCCTCACTTAGAATGTAGTGACTTTGATGAGGTAAGAAAAAACTTATTAGCAAAGGGAGTAGTCACCTCAGCAACGCAGGTTCTCAGATTTCATTAATGGAGTTTCTCTAAAAGTAAGACAGTCTGGGCACAATTATGGAAGTTATAGTAATAGATTGACTGAAAGGGCTTTGTTGGAAATCATTAAAAATGGATCCGTCAAGCAACCTCAAAAGATGTCAAAAGCCTTTTGACTTTAGTGGACAGCATTTTGTGGTATAAAATATGTACAAAGAAAATCCTAATAAAGTAACTGAGAAAACAGTAAATAAACAGAAAGTGTGATAAGATGGGTCACATTAAACTGATACATAGAAATTACTGTAGGCACTAGCAATAATGCCCTTCTAGCCTGCCAATACACCAAAACAGTTATTCATATGTGTCCAGGTTGTTTTTAAAAATATCTAAACTAGTGCTTGGTTTAATGCAGTTTGGTAGTCCTTTCCATGAAGCAGCTACTCCATCAGAGAACCATTTAGTACACCTCTTATAGTTATATAATCACATAGGTTGTCTGATGATTCCCTACTACTTTTTGATAATCCCAAACATTCCCAGAGGTAGTGTTCTCTAAAGGTCCTATATACCTGAATAATGTCTCCCCTTAAATGTCTATATCAGATATTTCAGTCTTTCATAATAACTTAAATTTTCACATCCATGGATATCCTTGGTATATTTCCATTGAACTCTTTCCAGTTTACCCATGCTTGTTTTTTCATAAGGCTTCCATATTGTTATTTCATACTCAGGTTTGGGTCTAATGTAACTAACCAGCAATGATGCAATCATGTCTGATTTCTTAGAGTTTATACATCTTTTTATACAGCTACAATCCTGTAACAATCATTAACCATTAGTTCATATGATTAGAAAAGTTCCAAGCTGGAGCTACTCATATAACAAAGTCCTAAATGAATCCACATGTTCAAACACTGTGTGGTGTATTAAATATTCACCTCTCAATCTATATCTCCTAAATCTCATATGTTTAGTATTTGATGTATTTATAAACATATTTTCTCCTGTGCCCAAATTATCAATTTAATCAAGTTCTTTTGCAGACATGTCTTATCTATAACACACGTAATCAGTTTTTCCATTTTCATGTCATCTGCATACAGACTGTAGAGCACCGCAGGTGAAAAAGATAGATCTAAATGATACAACCTAAACAAGTTTGGGCTTAGGACAGAGCCCAGGGACACCCTGACTGTAACCTATAATTTAACCTGTCCAGCTGCTATATGATACTTGCCATATCCTATGCAATGTAAACAATGCAGCTATCCATCTTATCAAAATTATATCAATACTTAGTTGTTCTAATTTATTGATCAGTGTTTTGTGTATGACCCCATCAAATGCTGAAGTTAATTCTATACAAATTAGATCACAAAACAATTTTTCATTTATAGCTGTTACTATATTCTTATAGGTGGTTATAGATCTATTTTCAACATATACATGCTGATATATGGTTTCAAGACCCAACCTTTATAGTTCTGACTATAATTTATCCAAAATAGCCTTTTCCATTGTTTTTCCACAACATGAATGTAAAAGTAAAGGTCTGTATGACTCTAGGTTTGTCCTTTTCCCCTTTCCCTTAAAGATAGGTTTAAAAATTGGATCTCTACACTCTTGAGGAATCTCCCTATACTTAAATAACCTAGTGAATAACAGATATAGTGGCACGGTAAGTCCATAATGAAGTCTTCTTGGGTCTTTATTACTAATTCCATCTCCACCCTGTGCTTTGTTTGGGTCCAGCTTGCATAATTCTTTGTCAATAGAATCTAATTTAATGTCAGTATCTGAAGTTACATGGATATTACTTAGATAATTTATTGGCCTCTTAGCGGAGCCAAACTGCTTTGCATATAAAATTTTGTAAATATGTCTATAATCTGTTGTGTTTGAAAATAAATTTTAGAATCTACACACAGATGTAATGGTACTGTAAGTTAAAGCCAAAGTATATCTGAGGTCTTTATTACTTGTTTGTACCAAGCTGAATTGAGGTGGGCTACTAGTCACAACTCTGAGATGAGATACCAGATGGCTAGAGGCTTCTGAGCTTCCAAAAATATAAGTTGCCTGTTTTTTGCTTATTTATATTATGTACTGCAGTTTTTTATTATCTGCTGCCTATTTTATACTGTATTTATATACTGTGTACTAAACTACACTGTTGTACTGCAATTGTCTGCATTACTGTGCCTGTTAAATCAAATGTTATTACTGTTTTCACTGTTTACAAACTGGAAGGGGCCTATCTGTACTTTAGTGAGAGAATTGTGCTGACTGGGTCCTGTCTGGTAAAGGGAGTCAGTCTAGGGCTTGGAAAAAGCATCCTCATTGGTCCTTTTGAATCTTTTACATTTTTTTTCAAGTTTTGTAGCATCTGGTATTTATGCTCTGCATTTGAGCAGGTATCTGCTCGCTCAGCACCACGCACTGCCACTCAATTGGGCGTCAAAACAGGACAGTTAAATTCAACAGTTGTTCCCTCAGATAAAACTGTAGCACACTAGCGTAACCCTCATCTTTGGGATTTTCCCAGTCAAGAAAATACTGCTAGTATCCGTTCACTGAGCTCATCCATGATCGATTCTGAAAAGCCATCCCTAATGACAGCAGTCTTCAACCTAGCATTATGGACAGTTGGACTAGCCTTATTTCTCCTGCCAACCTTATTGACTTTGGTCTCTTGAGGCAGTGTAGCAACTGCCTCATGTACACTGACAACCCTCTGCTAATAACTCACTCTAGTACAGCATGTGAGAGATATATCTACACCAAGAATCTTGAATCCATGCTCTCTCACACTCAAAACAGTAACACAGAAAAGGTTGTCAACTCACCCACCACTACATATGCACATAGTACTACTACGCATACAGATAGTGTGCTATGCATACACATATTGTGCATCACACACAAAATCTACAAACACGGAGGCTCTCTTGAAAAATTTAGTGAAACACCCGAGACCACCAAAACACAAGACGGCTACAACTAACACAGTCTCCACAGTCCCCCACAGCACCCGTGACACATAGCGACAACAGTGCTTCATCCACCAGGCCAGATAAAGTATAACACTCAAAAAACAAATTTTCTTGTCACTGGAGACTCAGTAGTGAGACACATGGATGTCCCACTCTCCAGGTTGGACAAAGACAAAGTCATGGTCAGCTCCCTGGCCAGTGACAGTATCATCAGATCACACATGCACTCTGGTCTCTCAACAACAAGAACCATTATGACTCAGTCATAGTTTATGTTGATGTGAATGACCTGAGGCATACCTCAGTGGACTATATGAAGAAAGACATGCTTGAGCTCTCTGAGTATGTGTCCCAGGCAGGTATGCCCCTAGCCTTAAGCAGCATACTACCTTCACCCAGAATGATGTCACAGTATAAACAAAAAATGATTGATTTCAATTATTGATTAGTTTTTGCTGTCATTCAAAGGGGATCCAGTATCTGTCAGCCTGGAAAGCCATGATTAACAAACCTCGCTGCTTTGCCAGAGATAGTTTGCATTGCCAGAGATGGTGTGGATCTGTCACCTCTAGGCTTTCGGCTGCTGGCAAAGGCTCTTGCCTCCCCCATAGTGCCTTTTTAGGCAAGGTGTCAAAAACAACATTACTGATGTGAAATTAGCCAATCAGAACAAAATAAGGGTCATGCTGCTAAATGCTAGGAGCTTAAACCAAAAACCCACACTCCCTGGAAGTACGTCTATCACTAGAAGATGTAGATTTCTGTGCAGTCACAAAAACCTGGTTCAAGGCCTCAGAGAGTACTCCAGCCTTGCAAGGCTACAATGTCTTCCACACCATTACACCACAAAACGAATATATGAAAATCAAAGGAGGCAGTGTTTCAATCTATATTAGAGGTAAATTAATCTCCCATCTAGTTAGACTGGACATCTCCATGGAGTTACTCCAGTCCAGGTTATGGTGGATAAAACCCCATTCGGGTCATAGTCAGTTATAGATTCCCCACCATGGGCCATGAGGCCCATGAAGGTTACTTGACCAAACTGGAGACAATCCACATTTTACCAAACACACTGGTCATGGGGGATTTCAATTATCCCATCATCAACTGGGAAAACTTTGCTAGCCCTAATTCTCTAGCACAAAAGTTTTTTTGACTTTTTTAATTCAAATGCCCTGGAACAAATTATTCATACCCCAACAAGCGGAACAAACATTCAGGATTTGGTCCTCACCAACATGTCAAACAGATGCACTGCAGCAACTGCCAGACCCTCATTAGTTAAAACTGACCATAAATCAGTCACCTTTGAGCTGGCACTAACACCAGAACTCATAAAGAGTGAAATCAGACTAAAAAACTTCACCAAGGCAAATTATGCCCTCCTAGGTGAAGATATAAATGCATTCCAAGCTCCACCCCAAGCTAGAAGTGGTAACTACATCAAAGCTTACTTACCTTTACAATCACTTGCATAAGTGTATAAATTCAGTTGTACCAGAAAGAATCAAAGTAAAAACAAGCTGCCATAGCAGACATCTAGCATAAACAAACTTATAGGTTCATAGGTAGGTACTAGGCTATTGACCCTAGGGCCTATATAAGCCTAGTCAAAAAGGTACCCTGGCTTTCGCCACCCAAGAAAATTAATTTTCTGTGCCCTTGTCGAGCAGAGCCACAGAGGTGATCACTGGGGTGAATTTCCTATTTCCTATTTCCTATCCAGTCATCAAGATTTTTCTTGAAGAGTGCTAATGAGGAGCTTTGTTTGATATAGACTGGTAGTTTGTTCCAGAGTATGGGAAGTCTCTGGGACAGGAATCTATCCCTCCAGCATGTTCTGTTTATTGTGGTGATAAGGTTTAGGTCCCTAGAGCATGTAGCTTGGAGGGATTGACATTTCTTTAAGTGCAGCATGTCCAACAGCTCTGGGTTTGAAATAGCTTTGTATGTTGGGCAGAGATCGCCTCTGAGTAGGCGATATGCAACGGAGTAAAGCTGGAGGTTTTTGAGAAGGTCTGCGTAGGGCATCTGTTTAAGGCTGGTAATCCTCTTTGTGAGGTATTTCTGCAACCTTTCCAGTTGTTGTAGATGTCTTGTGAGGTACATACCAAAAGGGGCATTGTACTCTATAATGGGTCTAATGAGTGACAAGTAGAGGGGAACAATGACCTCTTTTTTCCTGGATGAGAAACCTTTTGTGATGAGGTGTGCCATGTAGAAGGATTTCCTGATTACTGTGGTGATGTGATTATCAAAGGAGAGACTACTGTCCACCTGTGTCCCAAGGTCTCTTATCACACTTTTGGTGATAGGTAGACTACCACCTATGTGGTAGTTCATGAGTACAGAGTTTTTACCAAAAGGGATGACAATGCACTTTTTGGCATTGAGCTTGAGGCCATGGCTTTGACACCAGGCATCTGTCTCAGTGAGGCCCTTTTGTAGGATATCCACATCATTAGGAGTTACAATAAATGCAAAATACTGCTATCCAAGAAAACAAAGGCAAGGTACCAACAATGGAAAAGCACCTTCCTCAGCCTCAGCAGGTAAATAAGACAACTTGTCAAATGCTCTAGGGGCTGCTTTGAGAGAAACTTAGCAAGTACAGCCAATGATAACCATAAGGCCTTTTACATATATGTATGTAGCCTAAAAGGTAGGACCCAAGCATGTGAAAACTAGTAACCAATGATATCACACACACTGACCCCATAGAGATAACAAACCTGCTAGCAGATAGATTTGGTGAAAATTTCACTCCCTTATCCCCTCCTAACTTATCACAAACCTTCCCCCAACCCCCCAACCCCACCATATATATCTGAATAGCAGGTCCTCAAAGCCTTGTCCAAAGCAAAAAACACAGCCCCTATGAGACAAGACAATATCCCAGACTGTCCTCTAAACAGACTAAAACATGAGCTAGCATCACCATTAAGTACCCTTTAACCACAGGCTTTGTTCCTGTGGAATGGAGAACAGTAACAGTTATTCCCCTCCACAAAGGTGGCCTTGCAACTGACCCAGGGATTTACAGACCCATAAGCCTGACCAGCCTCATCTGTAAGGCCATTGAAGGTATCATTATGGACCTCATAAATAAAGACATAGGTGACCTCCAAACCCTGGATCCTACCCAATTTGGCTTCATCAAGGGTAGACGCTGCCTGTTAAATCTGGTAGATTTCTTTGAAAATGTGACCAGGGCCATTGACAAGAGCAAATCTGTACACACAACATACCTCAACTTGACAAAGGCTTTCAACACAATTCCACATTCAGGCATTACCGATGAACTTAGCAAACTGAATGTAAACTCCTTTGTTGTAAGATGGGTTGCCAACTGGCTCATAAACCAGACACACACTACCAAAGTGGGTGACTCCACATCAACCAGCAAATCTGTTACCAGTGGGGTACCACAGGGGTTACTGCTGGGCCTCCTGCTGTTTGGTATATACTTCTCAGAAGTTCAGGCCAAAACTAAGGGGTTGTGGCTGACCAGGTTTACAGAAGACTGCAAACTAGGTGTAATCATAGTATACTCCAGAAGGGTATCACACAGACCAGTGACTGGTGTATTAGTCATGGTCTCAAACTGAATGCAAAGAAATGCATCATCATTCTCTTTGGCATAAACAATGTCCCTTCACACTATCAAATCAAGAACAATACCCTAAGTACCCACAAAGTGGTAAGGAACCTGGGATCACAAGTTGACTGCGACCTTAACTTCGACCACCATGTGTCTGCTGTAGTAATGAAGGCTTTCTGTGAGCACACGATTAGTAAAGGCTTCACCTCAAGAGCAAAAGTAGTTATAACTCCTCTATACCTGGCACTTATCCTGCCCATAATTGAGTATAACACCCTGTTCAGTATGTACCATACAAAGTACCTACAGCAATTAGAGAGACCTCAAAGGTTTCTAACAAAGAAGATCAATGGGCTCCAGCATGTGCCTTACACAGACCGACTAAAGTCCCTGTCACAATATCCTGTATCGCATAGACTTCTTAAGGGAGACTTATGCCTAGCCTACAGAGCAATCCAAGACCCAAACCTAATGAACTTGCTGCATATCCATAAATCAAACAGGAGTAGGGCTACCCATTCCAGGGACCTAAATATGGCCTGAGACTTAAATAGGACATGCTGGAGTGACAAATTTATCTCCCAGTGACTGCCATGTCTTTGGAACAGGCTACCAATTCATGTGAAATAGAGCACCTCTATGACACTGTTCAACAGGAACCTGGACGAGTGGATGGGTACCATAAATTCTTACCAGGGATAGCACCCAAAACCCTCCTGGACATGGGCAGTCATGACAAAAGGCAATCTTGGGTATTGACTAGTATTTCTATGATATTACATTGGGATGAAATGGCTAAGCTTAAAATTACCTCCAGATGACTAGCCTAATAATCTTCTATCGTCCTATGATGTTGTGATCGTACTAGTTCCATCTTCTCCCTGTGCTTTGTTTGGATCCAGTTTGCATAGTTCCTTTTTAATGCAATCTAATTTAATTTCAGTATCTGAAGGTAAGCAGATGTTACTTAGATAATTTATCACCACGCTAGCAGAGCCAAACTGCTTTGCATAACATTTTGTAAATTTTTCTAAAATATATTGTGTTTGTGAAAAACAATTTAGAATCTACATACAGTTTATCAGTTTGCATATTTGTACTCCTACCACATCTTATTTATCTATAAAATGGTTTCCTATTATGCTTAATAGCTTTATATATACTGTCTTCAAATTTTTCTTGAACTTGTCTCACACTATGTTTAATTTGTCTGTCCAACTTGCTTATTTCAGTTTTCAAAGTTATAGTTTGACCTGCTTTACATTTCTTATACTTTTTATCTCACCTTAATTGTTCTTATCTCTTGCAAAACTTGCTGCATTTTTTCTACAGTTTTTCCACTGAACGCATCACTCCTAAGTAATTTTACATAGTGACTGTTTCCCTTCCATATAGTCTGTTATTAGTTTTCTGTGCATTTGGCTTAGATTTTAGTTTGGCAGAATTATGTAACAGTAATGTAGCCTTCATAACCCATGATCACTGTACAAAAGTGGTGGTTAAACCTGACATGAAGTAATAGTCATTTATTTTTTTAGGAACACAAACAATGTTCACTATGTTCTGATCCCTGGTAGGCTTTCTTACAATATGAAATAATTGTTGTTCCTGAGCATAAGTTGGAAATAATTTAGTTACTAATGTTGTAGTATTAATATTATTCCAGTGAGTTTCTGGTAATTTTAAATCCCCAGCCACTGTTATTTTCCATCATGTGCTTCATCCAAGAAATATATGAATTTGTCTAGGTCATTAGCATTTGACTTTGGTGGTCTATACACTTCAACAATTGTTATATGTTCCAGGGTTGGCTTTATTGTCATGGTTACACAGTCTACAGGATTAGTGTTTTCAATGAACATGTTATAATCACAGGTCTCCTAACAATCCTTAATCCCTATTAATTTGATTTTTTGTTAGAATGTTTGTTACAGTAAAAGCATTTATCCACTGGCAGAACTGGTTTCCAGTCATTGTCATTCTTTTTTTAACCATGTTTCACAAACAGTAAAATCATCAGTCCTGTGGGAGTGTAGCAAATTTTCCAATAAAAAGAGTATATTACTAAATGCTCCTAGTATTAATAACTATTAGAGATACATCAAATATTGCAATTCATGAACAGTTAAATTATTGACCTGGCAAAAATCCTGTCTTGTATTAGTCAAATACTGCAATATATCTGCTGCAAAAGTTCTCATCCCCTGTCTTGACAAGTGCATGCCATCCTGCATAACACACGTGTTCTCAAATTAGGCTTGAATGTGCCACACATTTACATTTTTAAAATGGGCCATTTTTTATGTAGGTATTTACTCAAAAAAATCTTTTCATTAACACTGCCCTTTCCTCACCTTTCTATATGTGATTTGTGAAAAATACAGCCTAACTCCTGTACAAGCTATGCTGTCTAAGAAGGCTGTAAGTTCCCTTCTATCATTCAGAGTCCTTCCAGATGAGATCATCTGTACAAACATGAATAAAAACAGCTCCATACTTCCTTATGTTAAGACATTATAAGTCCTTTCTCACACCCTGTATTCGCATAGCACTATTCAATGTTCATTATCGTCTATAAAATGTAAGCATTGGTTCCTCTAATAACTGCATCTCCAATTACAAGAATATCTTTTCTGACCAGATCTGAAGAATCTTCAACATGTAACTCAATAATATCTGCTCTATCAGTTGTTACAAAGGAACGATCTTCATCACTGTCGGTCTTATTAATACCACTGTTTTCATTGCTTATTACATTTGCAAGCACACAATTCTTATCCAGCTGGATTTGCACTTCCATGTCCAGGGCGGCACAGTGGTGCAGAGGTTAACGTTGTTGCCTCACAGCAAGAGGTTCTCTGGTTCGATTCTCAGCTGGGGTGCCTTCTGTGTGGAGTTTGCATGTTCTCCCTGTGTTCGCGTGGGTTTTCTCCGGGTACTCCGGTTTCCTCCCACATTCCAAAGACATGCATCTGGAGCATTTCTCCCTGGGCCTCCGCTGGAAACAGGCTCTGTGGAACTTAGTCGGACATTCCCGGTCAACAAATGTTAAATAAATAAATAAAATAAAATAAAAAATGTCTTGAGCCATGTTGTCAGCTTAGGTCTTTCTCCTCTTTTTTCTTACAGTAATGTTATTCAATCCTTCCACATTCAGTTTTGATTTCTTCCTTTTCACCTACCTCTTGCCTCTTTTTTTTTTCTGCCTTCTAAATTGGAAAAAAAATGTTTTTTTCTGTAGACTGAATGTTTTCTGACTGAACAATGCTATCATTCCTTGTGATCTGTGTGTGTCCTTTTTACTATAAATTCTCATTGAGATATAACCATTAATCAGTTTCTTTTTCTTTCTTGTTATTTGTTGTTAATGTCTTCCTTTCTTTCTTTTTTATTTTCTTCTACGTGTTCGAAGTGCTCAGATTGGTAAATACTTGCATCCTGAATTCCAAAGTTGGCATCAGTAGTATCTCGTTTAGTAGGGGCTGAGTGATACCTGCTGATATTAGAAACTTCCTTTCCTAAAAGTGTTGTATTTGCACTTTGTCTAATATTGTCTATCTCATCTGTCCAGTTGTTAATATATATATATATATATATATAAATAACAACAGCTCTCTAAGCTGTGCAAATTGCACAACTGCAATCATCATCAGTAAATCTAAATTGACTACTATTAATGGTAGGGAAAGTATGGAAGTACTGTGAAGGAGAAGCCATGATTGAGACTCCAATGTAGACAGGTAAGGGGGTGGAATGGTGAAGAGGCTATCGAATATGACCAGGTACTAATTTAGCTTGTTGAATCAGCCTTCTGGTACTGTGTTACCACTAGGCTGAAGAAATGTATAGTTAGAGTTGGGGGGCAAAAGCTGCAAGGTTTACTGAACCCTGGTAGTATGATCACTTTGGTGGAAGCACAATATATTTGCAAGAAGTGCTCAAAGCACACCTTAAAATGGAGAACATCAACATTTGTACTGCAACAGAGACCTACTTCAAGGCAGCAGAAAGCACCCCTGCACTACCAAGCTATAACTCATTCCACACCTTTCGGCCCCAGAACTTGGACCAAGGCTCCAAAGGTGGTGGTGTTTCCATATTCATAAAGGATGTGCACACCTCCAGACTGGTAGCCCAGCATAATGCATCAGAGATACTTCAGGTGCAGCTAACGTTGGGTGAGACAGTGATTCAGGTCATCGCCTGCTAGAGGTCCCCAACCATGTCCCAAGACTCACACTAAGCACCCTGGAGAATATTAGGGTCCAACCTAACACTCATACTGGGCTACTTCAACTACCCCTCCATTAACTGGGAAAACTACTCATGTACCAATACAATTGCCCATTTCCTGAAATTCATTAATTCCCGTGCCCTGGACCAGCTCATTCTTACCCCCACTAGAGGTAGTAACATCCTTGACCTGGTCATTACTAACATGAGCGACCATTGCTCTACACCAATAGTCAACTCCTCCCTGGTTAGATCCGACCACAAGCTAATCACCACATCCTTCACACCCCCCACCTCACCATAAAGGTAACCACTGTGAAAAACTTCCCCAAAGCTAACTTTGGGCTCCTAAAAACAGAGGTGGCTAACTTCATGGCACCCATGCAAATGGAGAATAGTTGCATGACCGCCGAATCATACACCAATGCACTGTACGAACATGTACACAAATGCATGGATCTCACCATACCCAATAGAACCAAGATGCTCTCCTCCAAAAAAAGGAAGCCAATCTGTTGGTCTCCTGCCATAAACAAACTCTACAACAGGAGGAAACTGATACAGAATAAGGTGAAGTCCCAAGACTTGAAAAACTCCCTTATCAGCCTCAACAAAAATTTGTGATCCCTCATCAAATCCTCTAAAGCTAGCTATGAAAACAGAATTGCAGCAGATTGTAAAGACAACCACAAGGCCTTCTGTAATTATGTAAAGAATCTCCGCGGCAATACCCAGATTTGCTCTGAGCTACTGCACAATGGTACCTCCTATACCGAGCCAAAAGATATTACAAATATACTGGCCGACAGATTCAGTGCCAACTTTACCTCTCACTCCCCCACCAAAGGACCAATCACAATATCAGTAGATTGCCAGGCACCCAATTCTACTGCTGCACAGGTTAAAACAGCACTGTCCAAGGCCAAGAATACAGCTTCTATGGGACCTGACAATATCCCTGGCTGTGTTCTACATGAACTACAGAGTGAACTGGCACCACACCTGTGTGCCCTGTTCACTCACAGCCTCACCTCAGGCTTTGTCCCTACAGAATAGTGCACTGCTACAGTCATCTCTCTCCACAAAGGAGGAGTGACTACTGACCCTGGGAACTATTGGCCCATTAGCCTGACGAGTCTGATATGCAACACTATGGACCACATCATCATAGACCTAATAAACAAGGATATAGGGAATCTCCAAACACTGGATCCCACACAGTTTGGCTTTGTGAAGGTTAGATCATGCCTCAACTTGGCCGACTTCTTCAGTCACAAGAGCTGTGAATGAAAGCAAGGTGGTTCATACAGCCTACGTTAATCTGGCCAAGGCCTTTGATACCATTCCCCACTCAGGAATCATAGAAAAATTCACTAAGCTAGGCATCAACCCCTATATCACTAGGTGGGTTGCAAACTGTCTCACAGATAGAACCCACAGTGTGAAAGTAGCTGACTCCAAGTAGGACTGTCGACCTGTCATGAGTAGAGTCCCACAGGGTTCAGTCCTGGGTCCTCTTCTGTTTGGTATCTACTTCTCTGAAGTCCAGGCCAGCACAAAGGGACTCTTGCTGACAAAGTTCACAGACGATTGCAAGTTGGGAGCTATTATTAACTCCCCAAGTGATGTTGACATCCTACAGAAAGGCTTCACTGAGACCAACAACAGGTGTCAGAACCATGGCCTTAAACTCAATGCCAAAAAAATGTGTCGTCATCCCCTTTGGGAAAAACCTGGTTCCCATGAATTACCACATCAATGGTAGTCCACTGAACACAGAAGGAGTTATAAGAGATGTGGTAACACAGGTTGACAGCAACCTCTCTTTTGACCACCACATTGCTGCTGTAGTCAGAAAGTCTGTCTATGTGGCACATCTCATTACTAAGGGTTTTGCATTCAGGAGAAAAGAGGTCATTGTCTCCCTCTACTCTTCCCTCATTAGGCCAATCATCGAGTACAATGCCCCATTTGGCATGTACCTCACTAGACACCTGCAACAACTGAAGAGGCTGCAAAAGCACCTCACAAAGAGGATCCTAGGCTTTAAACACTTGTCATATATGGACAGACTCAAAAAACTCCAACTATTCTCTGTCTCATATTGCCTATTTAGAGGCAATCTCTGCTTTCCTTACAAATCCATGTCTGACCCAGCTCTGTTAGAAATGCTATATCTAAAGAAATCCCAGTCCCTCTGCACAACATGCTCCAGAGACCTCAACCTCATTACCATAATTAACAGAATATGCTGGAGGGACAGGTTCATAGCCCAGAGACTGCCCATGCTATGGAATAGATTTCCCATACATGTCAAGCAGAACACCTCACTGGCCTTCTTCAAGAGAAATCTTGATGAGTGGATGGAAAATAGAAAATTCACCCCAGGGATCACCCCAGTGGCTCTACTCGGCAGAGGCACTGGGAACTAATGTTGGGTGGCACGATGACAGGGTAATCCTATGGGATAGGGCCATTAGCCTAGTACACACCTATGAACCTATGAAGAAAAAGACCTGTTTACCAAACTCTATGGAGACAATGTACATTCATGGAGGAAAAAGATGCACCCTCAGTAGTGTAGTAAGAGAAGCATGAAGGGGGCAGCTGCCCCAGGAGCAAAGTGCTAGGGGGTATGATTGAAAGTTCATGCATTCTGTATTATTTACTTATTTATTTATTTTACATTTGTTTACCAAGAATGGCCAACTGGGCTCCACTACAAAAAAGTTAATAATACAGAGATACAGAGATGGCTGCTATTTTACATAAGGTAACATGTAAGGCACCAGTTAGAAAAATGAACATAAAAACAAATAGTTAATACAACATGAAAGACGTGTGAAATCTGTATGAGATGCCAGCACAGAAAGGCATGCTCTTCACTGAGGGGTGTGTGGAGCTGCTGTGAGAAACTGATAGGAAGAAAAGTACTAATTGGCTTTTTTGTTTTTTTAGGGCTAAGGGGGTGGGGTGCTTTACTGGGGACCAGAATAGTGCACTAGATGAGCCAGTTATGGATCTGGTACCCAGTTACTCAGGTGGAACAACACAGTCAGTTTAGGAAAGTCCTGTACCTAGTTGCCATGGTACCCTACCTTAACCGTGATAAAAATCATTTGGAAAGAATTTCCATTTTAAACATTTCTGGAAGGAGGGGCAGACAATAGCATGCAGCCTTGTATTCATCATAATGTAAAATCCAATTCATCACATTACACTAGTTCACAAGAAGAATTATCCCACCCTGACCAGAACAAAGTGAGAGAAGCTAGCCAGTGAGACATGGGATTATTATAGAAGGTCCAGCCCAGATCAAAATATGGATAAATTTGTCTCAAGAGGGAAAACCTGTGCCCATGTAATACAGAGGCACCCAACAATGGCAAGGACCTCTGACCATCTAGACAGTAGACAAGGTCTCACAAGCCAAAGGTTAATATAAAACCACCATCTCCAGTCTCACTGGCTTTGCCAATGCTCATATCCAGATTAACACTTTCCTACTTTGCCTACTGCCTTTTCTCATCTATCAACTAATCTCCTTCCTGTTGTACTCTCCGGATCTTCTCTATTACCCCTATAATAAGTCTTGCAACCTTCTCTACACTTCCTAACTCCATTCTCCCTCCTTATCAAGTTAGACTATCTAGTATAAGTAAATTTCTCTTTGCCTGTGCCTATCTTCTCCTAATAATGTCTTGTCTATGGATGCTATCTTGCAACTATGTTGGTTATTACAATAATGTATTAATATGTATCTATCTTATCCTGTATGTAATTTACTCTATATGTGGAGCTTTTCTCCCCGGGCCTCCGCTGAAAATGGACATATATCCAGTCGGATTCTCCCGGTCAACAAATGTAAAATAAATAAATAAATAAAATAAACAACTTGAGCTGAGCATGGAAAATAGTCGAGAACCATAGTGGGAGCGTAGAATTTCAAGGCAAGAGGCAACTAAGAAAATCTCCCTAGGGCTCTGTAGTGAACTGCCTTTCCACAGGAAGGAGTGGGACATTAAGATCCCTATATCTGCTATGTCTGGAGAGGAAGTAAGACCTTCTAGCTCTTGGACTACAGAGGGGAAAGAGGACCCCAGTCTGTCTGGCCTCTAGGTATGCAAACTAAGCTTTAAAAGGGCCCAGTTGGAGGATGAGACATTAAGCCATACAAAAGGAAATATATTTACTGTAGTGGGGGATGACATTAATGATGGTTCTCCCCTAACTTACTCCTACGTTAAGATGGAGAATGACCTTGTCTACAGAGTAGTTAAGGAGAAAGGGTTGAGTAGGCAAAAGTTTATAAAAATGGTCCATATTCATGTGTAAGGGGACTATTTAGGTATAAGAAAAAAAAACAAGGTGGGGGTCCTAGATAGACTTTATTGGCTCGGTATTAGGGAGGAGGTTGGCAACTTCTGTGCTGGGTGTCCTGAGTGGCAACACACAGCCCCTAATCTGTTTTTTTCAGAATCTTTTGATTGCTATGCCCACAACTGAAGTTCCCTTTGAAAGGATTGTGATGGATATTGGGGGTGTGAACATTAATTAAGTCCAAGAACAGGCACTATTACATACTGGTAATACTGTATTATGTTATTTGGGTGGCCAGAGGTATTCTTGTCTGGAAAGCTAATTCCAGAGTGATTGCTGAGGATGTTGTTCTGATGTTCTTGCGGGTGGTGTCCCTAAGGAAATTCCAAAGGACCAGGGTACACCCTTCATTTCTAAAGTCATGAAGTCTCTGAGCCAGTTTAAACAACTAAGAACTTTAGTACATCCTCCACAAAGATGATGGGTTGATAGAACAGTTTACAAATCCTTGCTTTTTTGGGCTTTTTTACCCCTTCTGTTTGTTGATCATCAGCTCCTTCCTGGCCAATTGTCCAGTTTTTATCCTATCACGAAGGAATGGTCAAACCGGGTAGGTCATCATTTAGACAGCCATTATGGGTGGTTTGAGATTGGCACTGTTTTCTCTTTATGTGTGTGTGTGTGTGTGTGTGTGTGTGTGTGTGTGTGTGTGTGTGTGTGTGTGTGTGTGTGTGTGTGTGTGTGTGTGTGTGTGTGTGTGTGTGTGTGTGTGTGTGTGTGTGTGTGTGTGTGTGTGTGTGTGTGTGTGTGTGTGTGTGTGTGTGTGTGTGTGTGTGTGTGTGTGTGTGTGTGTGTGTGTGTGTGTGTGTGTGTGTGTGTGTGTGTGTGTGTGTGGTGTTCCTATCTCCTGCTCACACTCACTAAAGTGCTGGCAAGGGGCATTCCATGGGCTGATGAGCTGGAGAAGATGGCCCCTCACTTCCACATTTGGTGTGTCCTCTAAGCAACCCAGCCCTTCCCTTCAAACCATGAGCAACATTTCCTCTGGTCTCCACAGGGGGACTCACACTGCACATTTTGTCTCCTGAGTGTGCACAGCCATCCCCACCCCTTCCACCCCACAGAGGAGGAGAATGTGCCATGCCCCTTCACTCCTTCCTCTCCCTGCCTGGCTCCTTCAGTGCAGGAACTGCTAGCCAAAACCTGGTCACCTTGGTTGCCATTAATGTTCTATCCCTCTGCACTCCAGAGTCATGTTGAAAAAGGTTACTGAGAAGGATAAGAAAGACTGGGATCAGTTATTGCCTTACTTAATGTTCTCAGTCCAAGTGGTACTTCAAGCTTCTATGGAGTTCAGCTCCTTTGAACTGTTATATGTCAGAAGATTCTGATGACCTCTGGACATAGTAAAATAAATGTGGGAGGAAGAGAACCCACATTTTAAAAGTGTCATAACATATTATATGGACCTACAGGAAACACTAAACACAGTAACTCCAACTGTGCAAGAGCACATGGAAAGATCTTAAGCTAGCCAACAAAATGGCTAGAATAAGGAAATCCTGTTAGGAGGTCAAAATTTAGTTCTGGACTCCACAATCAAAAACAAATTCTGCACCAAATGCAAGGACCCTTTGTAACAATAACAGTGAATAAATGAAGTAAAAAATATAGACAGTTAAGAAGGAAGGAAGGAGGCCTTTTCAACAAATTTACCATATAAACGATTTACAGTGTGAAGGACATAGACATGGTAAATGAAACTGGAAACCATGAAAAGCAGAAGAGGGAGCTATAAATTGGGAGAAGAAACAACTTACCCGAGTAAGAAAAGCAGAAGAGGCAGCTATAAATTGGGAGAAGATAGCACAGCAGAATTTTTATTGTTGGTCTTTCGGCTTTTCCCGGTTAGGGGTCGCCACAGCAGAACTCCAGTCCGCTAATGATTGGCAGTAGATTTTCACGAATGCTGAGGTGCCAGCTAATGGGGACTAATTCCTTTAAAACAACTTACCTGAGTTTAGGTAGGGAATCAGTTACAAACCTGTGCCTATTTAAGGCCAGAATTATTTGCAAATGGCAGAAGTCATTTGGGAGTCTGCAAGTATGTGGGCCAGTTGTATTTGTTTGGGTCAGCATGGCAAATGGGCTAAACTGATTATTTTGTTCCAAGTTCCAAGTTTTCTATTTTGTTGCAATGCTTGCCTTTGGCTACTTTTTCCGGTGAAACATAGTTTGGTTCTGCATTTTATCAATAAAACCGTACTGCTTTTGAAGAGACCAAGTGTGCTTATTGTAGTGGTGTGTTGTCTATACAAAATAAGGAGATAAGGGTTATCTGCAAAAAAAATGACAATGCAACACTTTAGCATTTAGTTTGAGCACTTTTTTTAGTACACAAAGAGTTTACTGGGGAGAGTTAATAACAGATAGTGCAGTTGTCAGAGGGTAACTTAACAACACCCTCCAGTTTACAGTTATCTGCAAACTTAGTTAGCCAGAGGTCTTGGCTGTCTGTTTGGAAATCTGAGGTCTGAGAAGTAAAGGCCATAAATAAAGAGGTCCCAGCATTGAGCCTAGCTGGACCCTGCTGTGCAGTGTCATACTTCCTGATAAGGCACTTACAACTTGTTCAATGTAGATTTTGTTTCCCATCCAGTTTGTTGTCCATCTTACCACATATTGGTCAATTTTTAAAGCATTTAACTTCTGTATGATGCCAGCATGGGGAATGATGTTGAAGACCTTGGCCAGTTCAAGATACACCAGATGTACCACATGACCATAATCTACAGCCTCCATAACTTTTTTGAAGTTTAACCAGATTCAATAGACAGGATCTGTCTTTTAGAAACCCAAACTGCTGGAGGTCAAGTCTAATAATGTTCTTGATATTATAGTTTATGAAGTCAGTTATAGTATGTTCCATGGCTTTTGTAGATGAGACTTTTAAGACTGATAGGTCTAAAATTACCTTGGTCAGTTGTAAGACCACCCTTATAGAGGAGCATCCCCAGTGCTGTGTGCCACTCATTAGGGACAAAACCAGTGAGTAAACCTAGGTTAAAATAGTGGCTCCGCAAGGGTATGTTTAATACTACTAATTAAGAAACCAAGAAGTACTTTGGTCTTGGTTAGCATTTTCAGTAAAGGAATTTTAGAAATAGTTGGAGGAATAAGAGATTAAGGTATTTTGGGGCTTTGGACAGAAATATCAGGGGTGAAGCTGGCAATGCATTTGTTTGAAAAGATATTGTCTATGTCCATTGAGCTAGAAGAGGAGGCATCGTTGTGAATAAGTTCAGAGAAACGTAGATTATTGTTTCTTAGTTTTCTAACACAGTGAAATAAGGACTTGTAATTATCTTTAGCATAATAGGCCAGGCTAATTTTATGGGCTCCTTTACCGGAGCTGATAGTTTTTTTTTTGTAATGTGTTTAATATTTTTCTTGAGAACAAGATTTTGGAACTTCTGTATAATTTAAGGAGCTTCTTTTGTTACAGAGTTTATTTATGGTAGTGGACTGACTGCAAACCTCTCAACTCGTCAGTGCAAGAAATCTGGACAAAGCCAAAATAGTCAGGGGACAAAGGCCCAAAAATATGGACAGATTTTAGATTTAATATATTGCTTTTATAAATTTAGAGAGTTGCTAGAATAACAGGTTATGCATTAGCGTGAATTTTCTGAAGCGTATGAAGTTTACAACTCAAATTAACTGAAATTATTTAGTGATTTCAATGATTTGACAGAAAACCACAAACTTTATGATGAACAAACCAAAAATATGAGGCAAAAAATGGTCATTCTATGAACAGCTAGACAGCTGAGAGTTATGACCACCAGAATAATTTACTTTGGAATTCCCTAAGATACTTAGTTCTGGTAGGGACTGCTATCTATGTGCATTTTTCCTAATGGATTTGTAACAAGGTTAGGGTTGGTACAGTCATACTTGAATGCTGATATTTCTTTCTGGAGTAGATTGAGGGTGGCATGTTTCTAATCCTTAAATTTGCTGTAGTGGCTTTTGGGAGTTTAAAAAAGAAGGTCATAAGTTTGTGGTCAGACTTATGTTGGGGAAGGAGATAACAGAGGAGTAGTGTATGAGGTAGTCACATTTCAAAGAACCAAAAGAAAGAATGCTGTGCCTCTAGAAGGCTTGTTTACTAATTGCTCAACGGAGTTTTTATTTATAAAGTGTAGGAGCTGCTTAGGAATTGTTGGGCATATTCTACATTATAACAAGGTTTTTGCTAATAGACAGGTCATTTAGACCACTCAAGAGTTTCATGTGGTCATAAGGGAACAAATAAGGTATTATATAATGAGCTATACATGTGCAATATACAAACTGTGCAATAATTCAGTCTAATCATAGATATGCTGCTATTATTTAAATTTTACTTTGACAATATTGCCTTCATATAGTTACTTGTCTTCCTTGTCTCCTGTTCTGGGATGGGTGTGGGTCACTGCTGTCCAGTCCTACTTTACTTACTTATTAAATTTCTACTGTGATATTTTATTAATTTTTCTCTATCTATATGTGCAACTGTTTCCTGCACTGAGAATGAAGCATTGTAATTTCGTTCAGCTACACTGCTGTGTAGTTCTGAATGACAATAAAGTTTTCTTTGACTTTGACTTTGACTATTAATCGATAATTAATAATATCTAGAGCTATCTGTAGTTCAAGGAGTTCAGTTTATTGTCCCTAAGGATCTACCTAAGGATCTGCCTGGAGGTAATGTTTTCCCTTTATACATATGGAGACTCCATCACAATTGCCATTGGGTCTGAGGACATAATAAGCAGAAAACCCAGGTACAGAGGGAGAGCTCTCGTTACATTTAAACAAAGTCTCAGTGACTATGCAGATGTAGATGTCCTCCAAATACAGACATGCCTCAAAATTAGGCAATTTATTGTTTCGCTTTCTGCTGTTGAGGAGAGGCAGGCTAATGTAATCCGATTTTGGGACTGATATGTTAGTTATATTGGAATGTCCGTCAGCTGGACTCTACCTAAAAAAGATACTGGGGCCAGTAAAGGATTTATCTGCTATGTGGAAGTCTGTCAACAAGAGGCATAGTTCTTAGGCAAAGCAAGTTGGACGGTCAAAACACATACTGGATCACCCTCGAATGACACCAGCTACGTAACCTGTTATTGAAACCAATAGTTTTTCTTCATATCTACGCATCATTCCAGGTGAAAGAAACATTCCACTCAGAACCAGTGTCTTTCCTGCATTTGTAGTATTCACGAAAAGTTGTGGCATAGATCTCTGTCTGCATGCTCCTCTGGGTTTTACATTTCACATTGTCACTCCCACATGTGCCAGTATCACAGACATAGTCATATTTCATAGGACAGTAGGATCATAGGAAATTACTAGGCCATTGACCCGGAGGTCATTTCAAACATAGCCATTTCATCCCAGTTTAATACCACAGATACTCTAGTCAATACCCATGATTGTGTTTAGTAATGACTGTCCATGTCCATTATTAAATACAATAAATTTGTCAGACGTTAGGGTCCTTGGGGAGCTTGTAATGTCAGAAATCCTGTATCCTAAACGACAGCACACTATAACCCTCTCCTTGTCCATTTTTCTGAGTGATAAGTCAGTGTGTCTTACAATAGAGTCACCTATCAGTAAAAATGTCTGCTTCTGCTGTAGTTCAGAATGGTAGGTTTGGAGTGTTTTTTTTTTTTTCCTCAGGATCACTGTTTATGGAAGATATGCACTGGATGAATAAATTGTTTGATTTTTGCCAAGACTTCATATTCTTACTTCTAGATGGCTTTGGAATGATTTCTTGGCAGCCTCAGCATAAGACATTTTATGTGATTAGTAAAAGAAGTATGAAGCTCACAGGGTAAGCTTTTATGTGAGTGGGAAGCCTACAGATTAATTGAGTATTTACACCTCTCATTGATGGAATTATTCATGTTAAGAATAAGTCCATTATCTGTGAGCATATGGCAGTTACTGTCCTAGGACACCTAGTGCTAAAAGTTTAACAACAGAGGTGAAACTAGTGGGCTGACCTTCCATCTTGTCCAATGTTGTCCAATGTTTACTTTTGTTTGCTAGTAAGGTAAATGCAGCAGGGGGTGTATGTAACTATAGTACAATACACAAAATATGCAGAAAGCTCAACACTGAGTGGTAATCCTGCCCCAGATGTTGTAGATTTAAAAGTCAGACGGATGAAATGGGTTGAAACTACTAGATACTGGACACTGCCCTAAGAAGGCAGTAAGATATGTAAGAGGGGATAACTCAAGCTTTAGCAGTCTAAGGGGAAGAACACTTTGATCTTCTGGTGCTGAGCAGATGAGATTATGCTGGGGGCACTTCCAAAAAATCTGTAGTAAGGGAGGGAACTTAAGAATCACTAAGTATAAAACAACAATACAATTTAGCTGGGTGTGCACGGGATCTCAGGATCTGTGGAAAATAATAGGAGGATAAAAGTATTTAAATAACTAAAAGGGAGTGACTTCAGGAAATGATACGTTTCTGCTTAATGACAATAGCCAACAAAAGAGGAGAAGGAATGAGTTTTACGGTCAAATTAACATAATGAGCAGACAACAAGAGAGGCATAGAGGATTATGAGCAGTTTATCATGCTAACCGCATTAAGTGTTTCAAACATGGATGCCAATAAATTCAGCTCAAGAGCGAAGCTTGAGAGGTGACTCTTGACATCCATGTTTAGAACACATAATATTAGGTTAGCAATTAACAAACTGCTCATAATTCGTTGTAGTGCATGGAGCTTTTTATAGTAAAAACGAAAAAAAAGGTAAGTATTTTACCAGTTTTCAAAGCCATAAAACACTTAGTGAGCACTTTCAGAAAAGTAGTGTAATAAGTCCCGTAACACCTTTCCATGCCTCTAAACTGTCCAGATTTGCTTAGAATGTCCAGATTTGTTGCTTCATATGCTGGGCATGTTTCTCATTAAGTTTGTGGTTTTTAGACAAATTAATGATGATTGAAGACACTAAATAATGGCACACATTTAGACTTCACACTTTGTATCCTTCAGAAAATCAGGCAAACACACACATTCTGTTTTGGTAACTTTTTAAGTTTACAACAGGATGTCCGGAACATGTTACCAATGCACAGCAGGCAGAAACATCTCTTTTATGCCACTGTCATTTCTACTGTCAGATTTTACTGCCTAGCCTGAGACCAAACCTTAAAAACTTTAGCAGGGGGTGCTTAACATTTGATAAGGTCGGGTCTCGCTCCACTCTAGCACTTAACTGATTTGTCTTTTTCTGAATATCAGAGGGTAATCAGCATGCTCCATGCACTACAGTAGGCTTAAGAACACAACAAGAACAGGATGACATTGTATGAAACTTTCAACCACTTAGCTCTGTTGTTGAACAGCTAAGGATTTACAAAAACAAAATTTGGGCCTCAGACAAGAGCAATTGCATTAATCCCCTGCTATTGCCTGACGGCAATTAGATCTTTTGCAACTTTCTTAGCTTGGTTACTCTCATGAAAAGACAACCTTGTGTTAATGCCAAGAGTTATACCACTTAAAGGCAACAGCAGTGCAGCTATTTACAGGATACACTGAATAAAGGCTTAAAAAGCTTTACAACACTTTACTTGGATGTTGTAGGTCCAAAAACAACAATACAATGACAAAAATAACTTAACAATGATTTAAAAGCAGCTAAAACAGATATAAACTATTAACTTATGAAATAAAACTGCAAAAATAGATACAGACTGCTACAGTAAAATGAAATTAAACAAGATAATAAGAAATGAGACTTTTTTTCATCTGCTTAGCTTTATTGTTGAATAGCCTGGGACTAGCAAAATAGAACTCTCTTTTTAGTAATACACTACCAAAGCCCCACCTAAGTTCAGGTATGCTAGTTTAAAGGGACAAGTCCCGCTTACTCTGCTCTAATATGCACACATAGATTCATAGGTTCATAGGTAGGTACTAGTCTATCAGCCCAAGGGCCTAAGTAAGCCTAGCCAACAAGGTTCCCTAGCTTACGCCACCCAAGAAAGTTAATTTCCTGTGCCCCTGTTGAGCAGAGCCACAGAGGTGATCCCGGGGTGTATTTCCTATTTCCCATCCACTCATCAATTTTTCTTAAAGAGTGCTAATGAGGAACTTTGCTTGACATAGATGGGTAGCTTGTTCCAAAGTATAGGAAGTCTCTGGGACAGGAATCTATCCCTCCAGCCTGTCCTGTTTATTGTGGTAACAAGGTTTAAGTCTCTAGAGAGTGTAGCTCGGAGGGATTGGGATTTCTTTAGGTGTAGCATGTCCAACAGTTCTGGGTTTAACATAGCTTTATATGTTAGGCAGAGATCTCATCGGAGTAGGCGATATGCTACAGAGTAAAGCTGGAGATTTTTGAGACAGTCAGTGTAGGGCATCTGTTTGAGGCCAGTAATCCTCTTTGTGAGGTACTTCTGTGGCTTTTCCAGCTGCTGCAGATGTCTTGTGAGGTACATTCCAAAAGGGGTGTTGTACTCTATAATGGGTCTAATGAGGAGTGCTGAGTATAGGGGAACAATGACCTCTTTTTTTCTGGATGAGAACCCTTTTGTGATGAGGTGTGCCACATAGAAGGATTTCCTGATGACTGTGGCGATGTGATTATCAAAGGAGAGACTACTGTCCACTTGGGTCCCAAGGTCTCTTATCAAACATATGGCATTAAGTAGACTGCCATTTATGTGGTAGTTCATGGGTACAGAGTTTTTACCAAAGGGGATGGCAATGCACGTTTTGGCATTGAGCTTGAGGCCATGCCTCTGACACCAGGCATCTATCTCAGTAGAATGTAGAATGTCCACATCATTTGGGGACTTGACTATGGTTCTTAGTTTTCAGTCATCTGCGAACTTCATTAGCCAGAGGCCTTCTGTGTTAGCCTGTACTTCAGAGAAGTAGATACCAAACAGGAGAGGTCCCAGGACTGAACCCTGTGGTACTCCACTTGTCACTGGTTTGAAGTCAGATTTGGAGTCTGCAACTTTTACAGTGTGGGTTCTGTCAGTAAGCCAGTTGACAACCCATCTTGTGACGTAGGGATTTATACCTAGTTCAGTGAGTTCAGCTATAATTCCAGAATGGTGGATGGTGTCGAAAACCTGGCGAGGTCAAGATAGGCTGTGTGAACCACCTTACCCTTGTCTATGGCTTTGGTGACTGCCTCAAAGAAGTCAATCAGGTTCAGAAGGCATGATATGCCTTTCACAAACCCAAACTGTGTGGGGTCCAGAGTTTGGAGGTTACCAATGTCTTTGTTTATGAGTTCCATGATGATATGTTCCATGGCCTTGCAGACCAGGCTCATCAGGCTAATAGGGCGATAGTTCCCAGGATCAGTAGTGGCTCCTCCTTTGTGGAGTGGGATAACTGTTGCTGTGCGCCATTCAATGGGCACAAAGCCTGATGTGAGACTATCACTGAACATGGTGGTTAGGTGGGGAGCCAGTTTGTTCTGAAGTTCATGTAAAATGCAGCCTTGGATGTTGCCCAGTCCCATGGATGCTGTGTTTTTGGTTTTAGAGAGTGCAGCTTTTACATGCATAGATGTGATTAACTGAACTCTGCATTCTTCCTGTATAGATATGGGCCCTTTAGGGGGTGAGAGGGGGGTAAAGTTAGCACTGAACCTACCTGCCAGGATGTTGGCAATATCAGTTGGTTCTGTAATTTTCATGCTGTTGTGCTGCAACTCAGAGCATATCTGGGTGTTGCCATTGAGATTCTTGACATAGCTATAGAATGCTTTGTGGTTGCCCTTAGAATCCGTGGTGATTTTGTTTTTGTAGCTAGCTTTGGAGGATCTTATAAGGGATCTCAGCTTCTTACTGAGGCTGACCAGTGAGCTCCTCCACCCATGGGATTTTACTCTCTTTTGCAACAGTTTCTTCCTTCTGTTGTAGAGTTTATTTATGGCAGAGGACCACCAGATTGGCTTCCTTTTTTTGGAGGATAGCATCTTGGTTCTATTTGGGATAGCATGATCTATGCACTCGTGTAAGTGCTTATAAAGTGCATTTGTGTAGGATTCAGCAGTCATAACTGTATTGTCCATCTGCATGGGTGTCATGAAGTTCGCCACGTCTGTCTTAAGAAGCATGAAGTTGGCTTTGGAGAAATTTTTTAGGTGGTTGCCTTAATGGTGGGTGGGGGTGGGATGTGGATATCAAGGGTGATTAGCTTATGGTCATATCTGACCAACGAGGAGTTGACTTCAGGTGTGGAACACCGGTCACTCATGTTGGTAATGACTAGGTCTAGGATATTGTTGCCCCTGGTAGGGGTGTGGATAAGTTGATCCAGGGCATTGGAATTTATGAATTCTAGAAAGCATTGAGCGAAAGAGTTGGTACATGAGTAGTTTTCCCAGTTAAAAGTGGGGTAGTTGAAATCACCTAATATTTTCCAGTATATCAAGAAAAGAGGAGTGAGAATCCTGGGGCATGGTGGGTGATCTGTAGCAAGCTACAATTTGGATTTCAGTTTTGCCCAGAGTTAGTTGCAGTTGAATAACCTCAGACGCATTATGCTCCGCAACTAGCCTGGAGGTGTGGATATCCTTAATGAATATGGACACACCTCCACCCTTGGTGTTCTGGTCCAGGTTAGATGGCCGAAAAGTGTGGTATGAGTTATAGCCTGGTAATACAGGGTTGCTGTCTAGAGCCTTGAACCAGGTCTCAGTCACTGCACAGATATCGATGTTCTCCATTTTAAGGAGTGCCTCAAGTGAGTGCATTTTGAGATTTAGACTTCTAGCATTGAGTAGCATTACCCTCAGTTTTTGCTTGCCTGTTCCTGTTACGATGGTGAATTTGTCATTTGAACCTTACCTAAAAAAGACATTATTGGGGTGGCAATAGCCCTAGCCAGTGTCCGGAATTCCAGGGGTGACAGGTGCAGGCCATCTCCAGGAAAGCATTGTGGTCTGTCGACCATGTCGTCCCAAGCAGACAGATACTGGATCCCCTTAAAATGACACCAGAAGCTTAGCCAATTGTTGAAGTCAATCATCTTGTCCTTGTACTGCGGTATCATTCTGGGCTTTGGCAGGATGCTACTCAGGGCTAGGGTCATACCTGCCTGAGCTACAAGATTGGAGAGCTCTTCCATGTCTCTTTTCATGTAGTCCAGGGAGGTACGTCTCAGGTTGTTCATACCAACATGGACAATGACAGTCATATTTGCACTTGTTGTGGAGTGACCTGAGTGCATGGGTTATGTGGCGGATCCTGGCACCTGACAGTCAGCTGACAGTAACCTTCTCCTTCTTTAGCCTGGTGAGTGGGACATCAGTGTGCCTGACTATAGAGTCATCTATGACTAGTGTGTTTGGTACATTGGTTTGCCTTATGGGCTGTGGTTTATTGGCACACTGAGTCTGTGGGGTGTGTGTCATTTGGGTTGTGTTGGGGGGTGGAGGTTGCTTGCATTTCTGCTTTGGAGGTCTCTGTTGCTTGAGCAGATTATTATTGAAAGCCTTTGCAAATGTTTTTGTGTTTGTATGTGTGGATTTTGGTGGTGTAGGTTTAGTGGGACTATGTGATGAGTATGGTGTGGAACATGTCTTTACCTTCTCCTCTTGACTGTCAAGGTCAGTCCTGGTTGGAGAGAGCTTTACCTCCAGTTTGGCTAGATAAGTGCATCTCTCACAGGTTGTAGTGTTGGGTGGTAGGAGGAGAGGGTTGCCTGTGTACATGAGGCAATTTGTACATTGCCTCAAGATGCCCAGATTCATCAGATAGACAGGACAGAACACTGGGAGCTGACCCTTGGACATGCCTAAATAAAACATAGTTTCCTCTACACAAGTGAGGAAAGTGAGTATAAATGCTGTTTTTCTCTAAGCATCTAATTCTAATACTCAGATGGCCAGTTCATCGAATTTCATTTTCACGAGATGAAAATCAGGAAAACAAAATACCCGAATGGCGAATTTTTCACAGGGCAAGTAAACACTTGCCAAAACTTCAGCGAAACACACACCAGAGTAAATAAACCCCCGCCAATATTGGGAGCTTCACCCACCCCCACCCCCTAACTATATATATCAACTCTGGGATCACACTACAGTGTAGAAAAGGGCATGTTGGGCAAGTGTTTACTTGCCCTGGGAAAAATTTGCCATTCAAGTATGATATTTCATTTTCACGATTTTCATCTCGTGAAAATGAAATTTAATGTTATGGCTGTTCGAGTATTAGAAGGGGATATATATATATATATATATATTTATATATATATATATATATATATATATATATATATATGTGTGTGTGTGTGTGTGTGTGTATGTATATATATATATATATATATATATATATATATATATATATAAATATATATATATATATATATATATATATATATATGGTTCCCATTCAGAAGCCTGAAACATCATAAGCCTGAAAATCAAAATCCTGAAACCAAAAGCCTGAAAATTCAGAATCCTGAAAACTCAAAATCCTGAAAGCCCAAAATCCTGAAAGACCAAAATCCTGAAACTCAAAATCCTGAAAACACAAATAATGCTAATATGTCACTATAAAGACACTAATATCTACCAACTGACCCTGACCCTAACCCTAACCCTAAGGTCCGTCACTATCGCACACTCACCTGACCCGCGCCCTAACCCTAACTCACTTAAACCGCCCCTAACCCCAATATTTGTCACTATTGCATACATGCCTAACCTGCTCCCTAACCCTAACTCACTTAAACCGCCCCTAACCCTAAAATAAAACCAACCGCACACTTACCTGACCCCAACGCATGACCTAACACCACAGGGCTAACAATAGCAAAGCCACAATGACATCAGTATGTCTATTTTGTGTTTTCAGGATTTTGAGTTTCAGGATTTTGGTCTTTCAGGATTTTGGTCTTTCAGGATTTTGAGTTTTCAGGATTCTGAATTTTCAGGCTTTTGGTTTCAGGATTTTGATTTTCAGGCTTATGATGTTTCAGGCTTCTGAATGGGAACCATATATATACATACACACACAAACACACACACACACACCTATATATATATATATATATATATATATATATATATATAGATAGATAGATAGATATATATATATATATATATAACTGCGGTGGTGGTGCTGCGGTAGCGTTGTTGCCTCACAGTTAGATGTTGCACGTTCGATTCTCAGTTAGAGCGTCTTCTGTGTGTCGACATGTGTAAATCGGCGTTCCTTCGTTGAAGGTTGTGCATTAGGCCCAACAAGCCAGCACATAAAAATCTACTGCCAATCATTAGCGGACCGGAGTTCTGCTGTGGCGACCCCTAACTGGGAAAAGCCGAAAGACAGTATATAGCTATATATATATATATATATATATATATCGGGTCTATGTTATAACATCGAAGTCTTAAAACTTCAAATGTTATAATATCGAACCCTATGCACCGAACACTGAAAATAGCGAAGCTGCAAAATATCGAATACTTTCCTAGGGAAAATATTCGGTGGGCTGTTTTTGCAGCTTCGCTATTTCCTTGACTGTGGAGCGAAGGTTACAGACCGGGTTAAGGTAAGTGTATGAATGAAGGTGAGTGTTCAATGGGGACCTTAGGGTTAGGGAGTGGGTAAGGTGAGTGTGCGATAGGGACTTTAGGGTTGGGGAGCAGGTAAGATGAGTGTGCAATAGGGACTTTAGGGTTAGGGAGCGGGTACGGTGAGTGTGCGATAGTTAGGGACCTTAGGGTTAGGGTTGGGTTAAGGTAAGTGGATAGCTAGTAGTGTATGTATGGTTTAGTCTAGGGTTTTGTGAAGTGTATATGTGTGGATTATTTATTTTGGTGTGCTTGTGTTGTGTGTACGTTTGTCGGAACAGCAAATTTTTTCCCTGGGAAAAAATTCACTATTCTGACTGTTCGATTTTCTGGTGTTTCGATCGAATGGGTTCGATATTATAACATTCAAAGTTTTAAGACTTCGATGTTATAATATAGACCCAAAAGTTCAACCGCGCCATGCCAAAAATAAATGAGAATGAAGTTGGATACAAATTAGACTGTAAATGACAAAATTAAATAGTCATACAAATTAATAAACTTAGATTGATTAAGAATTGTAAGAATAAGGGTTTAAGCTGAAAGCAAAGATAAGAACTCAGATGTTAAAGTATAGCAGTAGGGAAGTGAACAGAATACTAGACAAAGGAATAAAGTAATGAAGTGGACGTTCCAAAGAAGTAGCGACTGCAGACCCTGGGAACTATCGCCACATTAGCCTGACAAGTCTGATATGCAAAGGTATGGAGCGCATTATCATGGACCTAATAAACAAGGATATAGGGAATCTCCATACTCTGGATCCCACACAGTTTGGTATTGTGAAGGGTAGATCATGCCTGCTCAACTTGGTCAACTTCTCTGAGTCGGACACCAGAGCTGTGGTTCATACATCCTACCTGGATCTGGCCAAGGCCTTTGATACCATTCCCTACTCAGGAATCATAGAAAAACTCACTAAGCTAGGCATCAACCCCTATATCACAAGGTGGGGTGCAAACTGGCTCACAGATAGAACCCACAGTGTGAAAGTAGCTGACTCCAAGTCAGACTGCTGACCAGTCATGAGTGGAGTCCCACAGGGATCAGTCCTGGGTCCTCTCCTGTTTGGTATCTACTTCTCAGACGTCCAGGCCAACACAAAGGGACTCTGGCTGAGAAAGTTCACAGACAATTGCAAGTTGGGAGCCATTATTAACTCCCCAAGTGATGCTGACATCCTACAGAAGGGCCTCACTGAGACCAGCGACTGGCGTCAGAACCATGGCCTTAAGCTCAATGCCAAAAATGTGTCATCATACCCTTTGGGAAAAACCCAGTTCCCATGAATTATCACATCAATGGTAGTCCACTGAACACAGAAGGTGTTATAAGAAATCTGGGAACACAGGTTGACGGCAACCTCTCTTTTGACCACCACATTGCCACTGTGCTGGGAAAGTCTTTCTTTGTGGCACATCTCATTACTAAGGGTTTTGCATCCAGGAAGAAAGAGGTCATTGTCTCCCCTCTACTCTTCCCTCATTAGACCAATCATCGAGTACAATGCTGCATTTGGCATGTACCTCACAAGACACCTGCAACAACTAGAGAGGCCACAAAAGTACCTCACAAAGAGGATCCTATGCCTTAAACACATGTCGTATATGGACAGACTCAAAAAACTCCAACTATTCTCTGCCTCATATTGCTTGCTTAGAGAAGATCTCTGCTGACTTACAAAGCCATGTTGGACCCAGGTCTGTTAGAAATGTTACAGCTAAAGAAATCCCAATCCCTCCATACCACATGCTCCAGAGACCTCAACCTCATTACCACAATCAACAGAACATGCTTGAGGGACAGGTTCATAGCCCAGAGACTCCCCATGCTATGGAATAGACTTCCCATACATGTCAAACAGAGCACCTCACTGGCCCTCTTCAAGAGAAATCTTGATGAGTGGATGGGAAATAGAAAATTCACCCCGGGGATCACTCCAGTGGCTTTACTCGACAGAGGCACTAGGAACTAAGGTTGGGTAGCATGATGCCAGAGTAATCCTATGGGCTAGGCTTGTAAAGGCACCAGGGCCATTAGCCTAGTACACACCCATGAACCTATGACAGGATAAAACTGTATGAGAGAAACTACTCAAGGTAAGCAATGAAAGTAGAGATTAAGTACTTTACAGTTAGTGGTTAGAGAATATGAGGTATAAAAATATGGTATTTTATCTACAAATGTTTGAAAAATATATAACAAATAATTTGGCATTAGACAGTAGCAGAGCAGGAATAAAATTACAAAAGGGACTGGTTTGAGTGCAAGCCGGAGGAGATGATAAGAATTAAGAGATTAGGGCAGATTAGCCTGGCCAGTGTGCACAGGGACAAAGCCACAACGTTAGTGTGTGGGTCTTGAGCTTAACTTTGAGGTTTTGGAAGGATGATATTTATCTAATGGAAGATATTCCAGGTTTTTGATACATAAATAGAATTAGTAAATCACGGTGTTATTTGATTTTTGGGAGTTGACAGAGAATGTATCCTTAGAATGGAGATATCCATTCAGAAAATGTCACTGTGTAAGATATTTTATGGTGGGATATTTGTCTGGGAAGTAAAGGATGTTGTGAGCAATGTTTAGTTGAGTAAGTAAAGGAATTGGGGAATTCCAACCAGTTCATTTTTTAAAGGGATAAGAATGATGTATTCTACTAGGCATTTTGTTGTAGTACTGTTCTAATTTATTCATTTGTGCTGCATGAATATTAGTAAGAAAATGAGAGGTATGTAGCAAACTAGATAATATATAGGCAATTGCTTAAGTTTTACATAAATATTCAGAGAAACAGGGTCTCTAAAAAGAAGACCAAGTTTTTGGTGAGTTTTATTATTACATTTTGCATAGGAGTATCAGTTTTCAGTTGGTCCTGTATGACAACATCAAGTGGTTTGGCATGTTGAATATTGTTAGAGGGGAGGATTCTAAAGCTATATTTTCCAACTGAATGTGATTTGGGAATAAAGAACATTAATTAGGTTTTGTTGACCTTTAGTAAGAAATGATAATGTTTTAGCCACATCTGAGTGGAGGTAAAGGAATGCAGTGTAATAGCCTAAAGTGTAGTTATAGCAGATGTAGAGTAGATGTGTGTGTGATCATCTGGATAATGAATTAGTTGAGCATGGCCAGAGCAAAAAGTTGTTTATGAATAGCTTACATAGCAGAGGCCCAAGAATGGTTCCTTTGGGGACACCAATGATATCTGGCAGGTGTGAGAAGAAGGCAGAATGCTATTTGATACTTTGTATCCAGTCAGATAAATAGCTTATAAATCGATTCAAACCAGAAATGGAGACGTCAAGATCAGAAAGTGTATGTAGTATATTTTGAGTGAGAAACAATGATGAATGCTTCAGAATGATCAAGGAATGTAGATGAGACAAAACTGACTTAATTTCTTCCTTGGTTCCTTGTACTAAGGAAGGACATTTAAGCTGCATTTGGTTGGGATTGAGGCAAAAATTAAATTGTGACAATGAGAACAGATTGTTGTTTAAGAGGTATTTAAGAACCTGGTATAAATGCATCTCTCATTCATTTTGAACAGTGGTGGAAGAATGTCAAATGGCCAATAACTAGATAGCTCTGTGGATTTCCAATTGGTATGTAAAGGAAGGATAAAAGTTGGTATCCAAAATTTAAAGGCAGAAGATTCAGAAACAGACCTGTGATTGAGAATGGATGCAGGGCAGCAAGCTTTATGTGTTCAGCAGACCATCAACAGCTAGAGTGGATAGTTTTAGTGTGCTAAGGAGCTTCTGCATAATTTAAGTTAAAACTGTTCAAAAGATGAAGGAACGACTGTTGGATTTGGGTTGAGGTGTTGGTGGCAATTTAATTGAAGAGTGTTTACTTAGTGACACAACTGAGTTAATGAAGTAAGAGCTGAACTACCATGGTCTATCGAGATCTGTCACATTCGGTAAAGGGTTTGAATAGTTTGACCAGATTTAATAGTTAGTTGATAGCTGACCAGAAGATTTTAGGGTTGGACATTTGGAAGTCTTGTAACATACTATAATGCTTTATTGTCATCCCGGTTATGTTTTTGAGATACTGTGTAGATGTCTGTAGTTTTGAATCGATGGTTGATTTTTGTTAGGATGCTAGAATTTCCATACTGTATTTCACTGTTGCATATTTTTTTTGTTTCCTGTGTTAGCCAGGAGCTGGGCTTGATTTAACCATTTTCCTTCTAATAGAAGTCAAATTATTAGGAAAGGTGAGAAAGAAAATGTTGAATGTTTCATTCACTTGGTCTAGAAGAAGTAATTTAAGAGGAGAAGAGGAGACCAGTTGCACTGATAAAGGAATTTTGATCAAAGTCTTTTAGATTTCTGAGCTGTAGCAGGTTTGTTGGGGGGGGGGGGGCTGTTCCATTGATAAATGGCAAATATAGAGCCATACAAAAGTAACTTTCCGAATGTAAAAGAATAGGTCCCACCCATACACGCAAGTCTTAAGAAATATTTAATGAAAATAAAATAACATGATAAGAGCAAACAAGTCCATTCGTCCCTTTATACACATTATTATACTCTATAACTAGAGGCCTCTCATAGGGTATAGGTCCCTCATATATCCCCTCATTCAGGTTTTTCTTTTGCTTTTTATCAATTTTATTCAAACCCATCCCAAGCAGGGGGATGTATTTTCCCCTATTTATTCAAAACCTCAGTTTTAGCATATTTAATAAGGTTAGAAAGTGTTTTTTTTAGAGTACAGTATGAAGACTATTATGCTTTAATATGTCTTTAGAGTGCACAAGTCCTTGAATCAACAGGGTTGATTGTTAAATATGTTTTTTAATGGTTGTTTAACCTTTCTTCTATATTTTTCTTCTAAATGTTCATCACATAGTAGACTTCCTGATGATTTCTGAGCAATAAAACTCTTTTTATTTCTATACTCTGTATTATGAACCAAATATTGGTGTTAATTAGTGCTTTGGGTAAAAAAGGAAGTGATGTTATAGATAGCTTTATTCTGATGAAGTCCCGGTGTGTAATGAGACAAAAGCACTTAATTGTTTGCTCTTATCATGTTATTTTATTTTCATTAAACATTTCTTAAGGCTTAAATGTGTTGGTGCGATCTCTTCTGTTATCTTTATTTTGTATTTTACATTTGTTAACCGGGGGTGTCTGACTGAGCTGAAAAGGCCCTTTTTCAGCAGAGGCCTGGGGAGAAAAGCTCCACATAGAAAAATTACAGATACATTTAGATATTTAGACATGATCAGTATACACACAAATTACAATAGACAAGTTTTTACAGTGGTATGCAGCACATCAACAGTTACAGTGGAGAGAACAAACAAGAAAATATTAATTTAAAAATAAAGGTAATTAATAGATTTGTGGTGTACAGCTGAAATTTGGAACATAGGCAGAATACATACATAGTACACAGGTGCAGTACATACATTGTGCATTAGCCAGTGATTTTGAGTAAGAGTGAAAACTATTATCAAGTACTCTAGGTTTGGTATACTATGTTCGTAATGTTACTTTTGTCTGGTTCTGAGTTATATTCAGTAACGCTTGACACCAAATATTTTTGGTAATTTGTGAAGTTTTTTTTTTTTTTTTTTTTTTTTTGGCATGGAAGTCTGGGGAGATGGAAGCAACCATTAGTCATGGTAGCTTGTTACTGGAAGATTCAAAGGCTACCATTGACAACAATGACTTTAGGTAGCGTGCTTCCAACGTAAGAACACTGAAAGGTGATTTGATTTGGCTGGTAGAATTGTTTAGCCAACTGCCATATAGCCAGGTGACTCCTATTACATCTTCAAGATTGGAAGAAGGTATAAGAGATCTTCGTGAAGGTGGTGCTTACAACTACGCTCATGTTGTTGCTTTTGTTTCAAGGGGGCAGAACATGCAGGATGTTTTTTCTACGTACAAGAATTTCCTTAAGAAACAAGATAAAAACTTGGGCGATGAAGGTAGTGTGGCCTCAAATGTTTCTGCTAGGGGAGATAGTTTAACAAGTACACAATGAAAGGAAAACCAGAAAGTTTCTTTTAATTTATATAATTGGTTGGACAAACAGTTCACATTTCAAGCTGACATTAGTGCAGTGAGTACAATATATCTACAATGTGCTGGAACATTGAATTCAGTGAAAGACTGCGTACACAAGTTTGAAAATACTCTTTAAACTTAGAAGTTTAAAGCTGAAAAGTGACTACCTTAAAGAATGTTTAACACTTAAACTTGTACCACAAGGTCTCAGGGTCTTTAAGTTCCTAAATGGTTTGATTTATGTCAAGGAACTTTATAAGCATTTTACAGACATATTTGACCATCATGCATTCGAAGTTACTGAACTTCTGATTAAATGTAATACTTGTAGAATATCTGTTTTAATTAATGAGATTGAAATTTTAGGTAAGACTATTCAGGAAGATTTATACTTTGTAATTTATGAGAGTGATTATGAGTATGTATATGTTAAAATTGATAAAAAATGTGATCACATTTTGATAAAGAAGAACAAAAAGTAAAAAAATATTTTTTTCTCTTTATAAAAACAAGACTGTGTAACCTTTAAAATCAAAATTAAAAGTAAATTTAGGGCAGAGCACTCGTGAAGGGACTTTTCCCACAGAAGAAAGGTATAATTCTGTAAGAGGTGATCAAAAACTGGACAATCATAACGAGATTTTTATTTAAGATTTTCCAGTCTTATGGAGATCGGACCAGCTAGTGAGCCACTCCAATCATCCGCAAGACATGAGCTGGGACAAATGTTTACCACAGTTATTGAAAACACAAGGGACAGATGGATAAGAACAAAGGATCCAAGATGAGGAAAGGCAGGAAACGGTAACTATAGCAAGAACAAATGGTATTATGGTTTCTTTCAATGGTTATAATATTTTTACTTATAGTCATTTATCTGTTACCGAGGAAAAATTTCCCTTTTTGGTTATGAATTTATCCCCAGAAAACCATTTATCTTAGCATATTCTTTGGTAGAATTGAAGTTATTCACTAGGAAAATGAACAGTGTCTTGATGTTTTCTGAAGTAAATGATAAGTGTGTTGACAAGCAAAATAGTATTAATACTATGAGGAAGAAGAGTTTATTCAATGCTCCACTACATCCATTAATACAGGCCTTTAAAAAGGCCTGTATTATGGATTTATGCAAACTGGTTTCTGATAATAAGGCTCAGATAAATCTAAAAAGGTATAACTTGAATGTTATAGAACACTTATTGTTTGAGCCTCTGAGGAATGATATATCTATTCGCATAATGAAACAGAACAAAGGAGGGGTTACTGTAATGTTTGACAGTATTGATTACATGAGTGCAATGCCTGATATTTCGTACAATTCACTTAATTATGTGCCAGTTTCTAAAAATAAAGTCATTATCACATACCATAAGATTGATTTGTGTTTAGAACATTTATTGTTTAATAAAATGATCTTGTTAGTGGTGTACAGTGTTTTGAAAATAGACAAACCAGTCATCCCAACCATTTTCAATAGTCCAAGGATTCACATAAATGTCCTGAATCTCTGATTTAGACCCATAGTAGCGGCACAAAGTTCACAGACATACCCACTTCCTGTGTTGATAGACAACTTAAATCTGTCATTCAAGATTGTTCACACTTGGGACTTTTTGGCAAGGTTAACTTCTGGAGTATGATCAAAAAATGCATATTGTGTGATCATTACTATAAGTGATCTTTTTACATCTATCCCAGATGAGGAACAATTTCAATTCTTCAATGATAGTTTGATCGATCTTAATGCCCTTTCAATAGATTTGTTTAGTTACTTATGGAATTAATGTCCTAGTACTCAACAACAACAATTACATTTTCTTCAAAGGGGATTTTTTTAAGCAAGTAATGGGAGTGACTATGCATGCAGTATATTCCCATATGTATGCCAATGTAGTGCTTCTTGGCTGGGGGAAGTTATATGTTTTTACAACTAAATTTTACATTTTTTGTAAGGTATACCTCAGATACCTGGAAGACATTTTTGTGTTATGGGATGGCCCTGAGGAAGAAATTGTTTTATTGAATATTTATACAGCTCCATTAAATTTTTAAAATGTACTTACAATGTTACAAAACACAGTATTAACTATTTAGATACATGCATTACCAGTTCTGATGCTGGTTTTAAATCTCAGATACAAAGGAAACCAATGTTCAGCAGTTCTTATTGGCAATAATCTGATTAAATGTCAGTGTATCACAGCAGCAAGAATGACTTCTTCTTTTGTTGATGTTAAAGAGGAGCAGGATTTGATTGGCAAAATGTTGGCTGAGAGGAGGTATACATCTGACCTTATTAAAGATGTAACAACAGGGGTATCCATCTAACCTTATTAAAGATGTTACAACAGAGGTTTTGAATCAATGGGGGGAGGGATACAACCTCCTGCTTGGGGTTGGTTTGAATGTAATTGATAAAAAGCAAAAAGAAAACTTGAATGAGGGGATATATGCAGGACCTATACCCTTTGAGAAGGCACTAGTTATAGAGTATAATGAATGGTATCTGTGACGCCCATGCCCTGGCCCAGCAATCAAGGAGCCTCAATCCTCACCATTAACACCAGTGAAGGGTGTCTCATATAGGAGGAAAGGATAACAAATACACACAGTAAAGTGCAATTTCCCTTAAGAGCACACAGAGATCACAGTCAGTCCGGGGCTGGTCGCTCCCTTGCTCTCCAGGTCCCCAATAAGACTTCCCACTGGCACAGCTATAGGGTCCAGATCTCAGACTAGTGGGCAAGCTAAAACCTTCAGCACCCTCTCTGTCCAACCAGTGCTTCATGTCCCTGCCCAAGTAGCTGACACACACACACACACACACACACACTTTGAGAAGAGTTTATACAACCACACATACACTCCTGAGGAAGTCTGGCACAGGTTCTCCAGCTGTGCCCCTTTTTCCCAGACTATACGGTAGTACCAGCTACCACCACCCACTAATATTTATCAGCTAATCAAAGGCCCTTAAAAGGGTGTCCAGTTATTACTGTGCAATATTATTATCCAATTGATAGTATAGCCCAGTGATAAAGCTATTGAAGTGGCTTAGTACAATTTACCAAAGGCATGCAAGTACTCTAAAGAGCTTAAATTATCTCTACAAAAACAGCCACAGTTGAAAGGGTTTAAAAATATTTAATAACAAATAGTCAAAACACAAGACAACACTTTTTACTACACAGTGCTAGTCAAGAGTTCAGAGATCACAGAGAAATACTTAAAATAATTCAGTAGTACAGTTCTGACATCACAGAAAAACACTTAGTCTAATCTTTCTAGTTTCTAGCTATTTCTAAGAGAAAACACAAGTCTAAGATAAACTTACATATTGAGCAAGACAGTGCAGATGCATGATCAAGACAAAAATGCTTAATAATCTCTAATTCTCTCTGTTTTTAAATCACATTCCTGGTTCACATTATATCATTCTTCACACTTCCCTGGGTTCCCAGGCTAACAGAAACTACATTTACATTCTTCACCTCTCGGCAGAAACCAGAGCAATAAAGGACATTAATGCGTGCAAATTCTAGCCATTAACTCTGGCCTTAAAACAATAGCAAGAATTGTTTCATCTAGACTGGCCAGAGCCATGTTTACATCAAAGGGTCACAACATGCTTTACTTGGTCAGCAAAGTGCACTGTTGTTATATTTTTTCAGTTCTACATGTAACACTATTTTTTTTCAATAATATTTCTTTATTGTTTTTCTTTCTTTATTCATTTACAAAACATTTGCCCAAAAAGTATACAAATGATTTTCAAACAGAAATTCTATCAATATTCTTACAACATATTTACACTATTTACATGAATGCTTCCATACTCTCTCTTAAAAGTAAAAATAAAGGTTGTTTTCTCCAGGGTTAGTATCTTGGAAAAGTGTAGTTTCAGTTATTGTTATGTTTTGTATTGTGTATATTGAAGAGGTAGTTCAGGTTCTATGTTTTATGCCAGTATAATATTGAATATTTGTTCCCATGTTTTCAAGTTGTAGGGCTTTTTGTTTTGTTTGTAACACTATTTTTAACATTTAAGACAACAAGCCTGTGGTTTACATTAATATTTACAGATGACAGAACTATTTCCAAAATTCTATCTGGCTAGGCTGTCAGCCTTCACCTATCTTCACCCAATCTTCACATATCCCCCCCCCCCCCTCCGGAGAACTCAAGCTAGTTTTTCAAGTGACCCTTGAGAAACGCTGCTTGAGGGAGTTAGATTTATCTGACTATACCTTACCCCATTCCCTGTCTTGAGAACCCATCTGCATTGGCATTGCTAATCCCACTGCGATGCTGCACGGACATATCATATGCTTGCAACCCCAGGCTCCATCTTAGCAACTCGGCATTTTGCTGACTAGCTCTGTTTAACCATGTTAGGGGGTTGTGATTTGTCATAACAGTGAATTTCCTTCCATATAGATAAGGCTGAAGTTTCTGCAGTGCTCACACTATGGCTAGACATTCCTTTTGTATAGCTGCATAGCATTCCTCCCTGGGTTGGAGCCTACGACTGAGATAAGCCACTGGGTGCACTTCCCCCCTGAAGAAATCTGGCTAAGTACGGCCCCCACCCCATGGGTTGAAGCATCCACCTGCACAACAAATTCCCTGTTGTAATCTGGACTGGTAAACACAGGGGATCCTCCCAAAGCTTCTTTAAGCTTCTGGAATGCCTGCTCACATGCTGGGGTCCACACTATCTTATCTGGCCTGTTCTTCCATGTCAGGTCTGTGAGGGGAGCAGCTATGATACTATAACTGGGGACAAACTTTCTGCAGTACCCTGCTGTCCCTAAAAATGCCCTCACCTGCTTTTTAGTAACAGGTGCCAGTCATGCCTGAATGGCTTCCACTTTGGCAGGTTCTGGCCTTATCTTACCACTCCCCACTCTATGTCCTAGGTAGGAGACCTCTGCCATACTCACCTGACATTTGCTCAGCTTAATTTTCAACCCTGCCCTCTGTAGTCTGCCCAGCACCTCCCTGACATGTTGAAGGTGCTCTTGCCAAGAATGGCTGTAGATGGCAATATCATCTAGGTAAGCAAGGGCAAACCCTCCTGCTCCTGCTAGAATATGATCTACCAGCCTCTGAAAAGTTGCTGGGGCAATCTTCATCCCAAAGGGCATCTTTGTGAACTCATACAAGCCAAAAGGAGTCACAAAGGCTGACTTTTCTCTAGCACTGGGAGTCAAGGGCACCTGCCAGTAACCTTTTGTAAGATCAATGGTTGTAAGATACTTAGCCCCACCCAGCTGCTCTAGGGCCTCATCTGTCCTAGGCATGGGGCAAGCATCTGACTCTGTGTGACTATTTAATTTCCTGTAGTCCACAAATAACCTGGTGCTGTCATCCTTCTTTGGCACCAGCACCACTGGGGAGGCCCAGGACTGTTGGACTCTTGAATCACCCCTAGTTCCAACATCTCCTGTACCTCCTCCCTCAGAGTCTGTTTGACTCTCTCAGGCACTCTATAAGGGGCCTGACTAATAGGCCTTTGGGGTCCTGTATCCACCTGGTGCTGCCCCAGGTGGGTGCGTCCTGGTTTCCCAATGAACATGTCCCCAAATTCCTGAAACACTGCTCAGATTTCTCAAACCTGGGTAGGAGATAGCTGCTGGGACATTGCTACCCCTTCCACTAAGGTGTCAGCCCGAGCCTCACTGAGGAGATCAGTCACCAGATCTCCCTCAGACTCCTCCTGGAATCTACTGCAAATGCTCAGCACAAGGGCCTCCCTATAATGGTAATGTTTATCATGTTAACACGGTACAATTTGTGCCCCTGCCTTCTGCCTAGCAGTTCCACCATGTAGTTAACATCACTTACCTTTCTTACCACCTTGTAGGGTCCCTTCCAAGCTGCTTGCAGCTTGTTGTGTCTGACAGGAATGAGAACCATTACCTGCTGCCCCACAGCATACTATCTAGCTCGGGCATTCCTGTCATACCACACCTTTTTCTGTTGTTGGTCTTCTGCCAGGTTCTCCTGGGCCAAGCCCATGAGTTTCCTGAGTCTTGTCCTGAGGTTTACGATGTATGCCACAACAAATTCCTTGTGAGACTTGCACTCACCTTCACTCTCATCTCGAATTAAATCTGGAGTTCCCCTCATCCTATGCCCATACAGCAATTCAAAGGGTGAAAAACCTGTGGATTCCTGGGGAACCTCTCTGTAAGCAAACAACAGATGGGGCAAATATTTGTCCCACTCCCTCTTAAACTGATCTGCAAATGCCTGTAGCATGTACTTGATTGTATAAGTTAACCTCTCAACAAGACCATTAGTCTGGGGATGGTAGGGAGTGGTCTTCATGCACTTCACCCCACAGGACTTCCACAGACAAGCCAGCAGGTCTGACATTAAATTGGCACCTCTGTCATTCAGTATTTCTTTTGGTAAACCTACCCTGCTGAAAATCTCTAACAATGCATTTGCCACCTTTTCTGCCTCAATGGAGGACGAAGCCACTGCCTCAGGGTATTGTGTAGCATAATCCACTACCACTAGGATATACTTTTTCCCTGTGGAACTTGGAGTACTCAGACTCCTTAATCACAGGCAAAGGCATCAAAGGAGCTCTCACCCTGTCTCCTGCTTTGCCTACCTTTTGGTACTGCTCACAGGTCCTACAGTACCCTGTTACATGCCTGGAAATTCCAGGCCAATAGAAATTTTGCATAGTATGCATCCTTGTATGTTTTATGCCCATATAACCTGCAAAGGGAATATCATGGGCTATGGCTAGAAGCACCAGACAATAGGCTCTAGGCACTATCAACTGCTATACTCTCTCATCTTCTAGCCCTCTCTCAGGGGTCCACTCTCTGTACAGTAACACATTGTCCCAGTATACAGATTCCCCCTTTCCTTGAGAATCAGGTGCCTCCCTAGCTACCTGTCTCAGACTTTGTAATGTAGGGTCTGAGAGCAGAGCTAGTCTCAACTCTCTCCTTGTAACCCTTCCCAGCTTCCCTTCCACAGGAAGTCTGGCATCCTCTGACAGTGGTGCCCCACTGTCAGCTTGGGTACTACTACTCATCTCTACCTTTGCAGTCACTCTGTCCAAGGGACTATCAGTACCCGCAATCAGCTGTGGTTCACCTTCAGTCTCACTGCTACAGGGTAGCTCCCTCCCTGAAGTAACTACCTCACCAGTCCTGGCTGCAAGTATGCAGTCTGTCTGGGTCTCCCACAGGCTACCAGACCGACATGCTTCTCTCCTAGCCTGACTGTGTGTAACTGCACAAATACATGGTACTGCCTCATCCAAATCCTTCCTTATTAGGACATCTGCAGAATGGTAGTTTGATACCCTTGTTGTCGCAAGACAACCTACTATTGGCATTTTGTCTTTCCCACTTACTGGCTCCCTCACCTTTTGTTCCCCACCTTACCTCCGTGGACAGCTGTATGCCACATGGCCCTACTGGTTGCATTCAAAACACTTAACCCTAGATCCTGGATGTTTACCTGGACTAGTGGCTTCCCCTGCTACTGGCAGATTCTGTTGGAGCAGTCTGTGCTGCCCACCATGGGTTCCTTTAGACCCATGAGCAGTACAGGGGTCCCTTTCCTGTGCAGGGCTGCCCTGCTTGCGAGGTATAGGTCTCTTTTCTTCCCCAACTCATCTGAAGTGGCACATTGTCTATCAGTTAACCAGATCCTCATGTTCTCAGGCAAACTGCTAAGTTCTTGTTCCCTCACCAAAAGGTCTGCCAGCCCTTCAAAAGTAGTGACCTGACATCCATTCACTCACCTATGGAAATAAGTCCTCAGTTCAGCAACATATTCATACACACTTTCATCTGCCTTGCTCATGAATCTTTTTCCTATACTTTTCATGAATTAGCTTAAACAATTGTAACAAGTGATTTTTAATAGCAGTAGAATCAAAACATGCAATGTCAGACATTTTTGACAAAACAGTTACAGCTTTACCATGGAGTAAGGGGGTCAGGAACCATACCCAGAGCCTTTGGTCAACACAATACTGTTTGCATACCTTCTCAAACATATGAATGAAACTATCAAAATTATCCCCCTCTTTAAACTGCTGAAGAAATTTACTGAGCTTTTGTGCTTCTGGGGTCCAGTTACTTCCTCCCCCATTACCTCCATGACTCTGGCGAAGAGTCAGCATTTCCCTCTCATGCTTTCTCTGATGCTCCTTTTCCTTGGCTTCCAGGCATAGCAGTTTTTCATTCTCCTCAGCCTGTGGACTCCTCGGTCTCTCAGCTGCTTCTGTCTCCAAATGCCTGACCTCCAACTCAAGTCTCTTTAGCTCCAGCTGGATTTTTAAGTCATTTGCAGAAAGGTCGAACTGTCCATTTTCCAAGGGTATTATATCTCCACTGCCAGTCTGATTGTCCTCCTGGATGCTGTTTTCTGATGCAGCTGTAACCAAGGCTGAAATCAGGTCTGCCTTAGTCAGATTTCCATGCACCAGTCCCCTAGCCTGTAATATCTCCGCCAGCTGGCTCCTTGTCAGCTTTCCATACTCCTCTGCTGACATGCTGCCTGCTCACCCTGACTAACTAAGCTAACAAAATAAATAAAACAATTGTGATCTGAACTCTGAGTATTCATTGCGTGGCTGATTTAGAGTACAAAGCACCTTCAAAGGTCACTGTACACAAGCTACAGGAATTCACTCTACCCACACCACTACAAGCCAATTAGTATTTTCCAACCAATTAATATGTGGTGTGGATATCCCACTGCTGCCAAACAATTAATATGTGATGCCTGTGCCCTGGCCCAGCAATCAAGGAGCATCAATCCTCACCACTAATACCAGTGAGGGGTGTCTCATATAGGAGGAAAGGATAACAAATACACACAGTAAAGGGGAATTTCCCTTAAGAGCAGAAAGAAATCACAGTCAGTTCAGAGCTGGTTGCTTCCTTGCTCTCCAGGTCGCCAATAAGACTCCTCACTGGCGCAGCTATAGGGTCCAGATCTCAGCCTATTGGGCAAGCTAAAACCTCCAGCACCCTCTCTATCCATCCACTGCTTCATGTCCCTGCCCAAGTAGCTCTCACACACACACACACACACACACACACACACACACACACACACACACACACACACACACACACACACACACACACACACACTTTGAGAAGTAGTTTATACAACCACACAGACACTCCTGGGTAAGGCTGGCACAGGTTCTCCAGCTGTGCCCCTTTTTTCCAGACTATACAGTAGTACCAGCTGCCACCACCCACTAATATTTATCAGCTACTCAAAGGCCCTTAAAAGGGTGTCCAATTATTACTGTGCAATATTATTATCCAATTGGTAGTATAGCCCAGGGATAAAGCTATTGAAATGGCTTTGCACAATTTACCAAAGGCATGCAAGTGCTCTAAAGAGCTTAAATTATCTCTACAAAAACAGCCACAGCTGAAAGGGTTTAAAAATATTTAATAACAAATAGTCAAAATACAAAACAATACTTTTTACTACACAGTGCTAGTCAAGAGTTCAGAGATCACAGAAAAATACTTAAAATAATTCAGTAGTACAGTTCTGACATCACAGAAAAACACTTCTTTCTAGTTTCTAGCTATTTCTAAGAGAAAACACAAGTCTAAAATAAACTTACATATAGAGCAAGACAGTGCTGATGCGTTAGATGGTCAAGACAAAAATGCTTAATGCTCTCTGATTCTCTCTGTTTTTAAAATCACAGTCCTGGTTCACATTACATCATTCTTCACACTTCCCTGGGTTACATTACATCAATCTTCACACTTTCCTGGGTTCCCAGGCTAACAGAAACTACATGTACATTCTTCATCTCTGGGCAGAAACCAGAGCAACAAAGGACATTTATGCATGCAATTTTTTGGCTATTAACTCTGGCCTTAAAACAATAGCAGGAATTCCTTCATCTAGACCAGCCGGAGCCATGTTTACATCAAAAGGTCAGAACATGCTTTACTTGGTCAGCAGAGTGCACTGTTGTTATATTTTTTCAGTTCTACATGTAACACTATTTTTACCATTTAAGACAACAAGCCTGTGGTTTACATTAATATTTACAGATGACAGAATTATTTCCAAAATTCTATCTGGCTAGGCTGGCAGCCTTCACCTATCTTCACCCAATCTTCATAGTATCAACAGATCAAAAGTTTAGTTAACAGCAACTGGAATATGTTTAAAACTAGCCCCCACATTTATAATATCTTAGGGACCAAACCCAGTTTTCAAGACCATTCCTAACGTGAAGGTGCTCTTGGAACGATCTGGGCATTTTAATGAAAGATGGTCACAAAATTTAATTCAAAAGGTGGTTAAAAAGATAGGGATCTCAAAACATGGTTCATGCAAACAATGTCTCTATATTTTTGAATTAGAAACTGTAAAGGTTGAGAATGGTCTTGCCTTAACGATTTTACTAGAGAAAGGGAATTGTTTTTCAGGGGTAGTATATGTTACCATCTGTTCTGATTGCCCCAGTTTCTATGTTGGAAAAAAATGAGAGTATTTCAAGGAAAATAATATATGAACATGTGTATGACATTCAGAATGGGAGTCTGAATAGTGCCCCTTTTAACATACCCTATTATATAAGAATTTTAAGGCTTTCAAATTTGGTATACTGGAGAAGGTGGAATGAAATCCTGGCGGGGGACAATATTAGACTACAAATAATTATTGTGTTAATTAAGACTAAATGCCAGTTACAGCCCCCCAGTTTTAAATAATTATGTTCCTACCCAGCCAGTATTAAGACTGAGACTGGCAAAATTATGATTTGTTTTGTACAGCAAATCTGTTCTTTGTATATTGGCAACAGCTGGTTTTAGTATGTACATTTTTATTTATATTTTTAGAAAATGTTTTTTAATTTTAGAGTATGGTATGAAGACTCATGCTTTAATGTGTCTTTTGGGGTGCACAAGTTCCCGAATCAACAAGGATGATTGTTAAATATGTTCTTTAATGGTTACTTGAGATGTACATCTCTGGACTATATGAAAAGATACATGACCGAGCTCACTGAATATGTGTCCCGGGCAGGTATATCCCTAGCCTTAAGCAGCATCCTACCATCACCCAGAATGATATAGAGCTCACTGAGTATGTGTCCCGGGCAGGTATGTCCCTAGCCTTAAGCAGCATCCTACCATCACCCAGAATGATATAGAGCTCACAGAGTATGTGTCCCGGGCAGGTATGTCCCTAGCCTTAAGCAGCATCCTGCTATCACTCAGAATGATATAGAGCTCACTGAGTATGTGTCCCAGGCAGGTATGTCCCTAGCCTTAAGCAGCATCCTACCATCACTCAGAATGATATAGAGCTCACTGAATATGTGTCCCAGGCAGGTGTGTCCCTAGCCTTAAGCAGCATCCTACCATCACCCAGAATGATATAGAGCTCACTGAGTATGTGTCCCAGGCAGGTATATCCCTAGCCTTAAGCAGCATCCTACCATCACCCAGAATGATATAGAGCTCACTGAGTATGTGTCCCGGGCAGGTATGTCCCTAGCCTTAAGCAGCATCCTGCCATCACTCAGAATGATATAGAGCTCACTGAGTATGTGTCCCAGGCAGGTATGTCCCTAGCCTTCAGCAGCATCCTACCATCACTCAGAATGATATAGAGCTCACTGAGTATGTGTCCCAGGCAGGTATGTCCCTAGCCTTAAGCAGCATCCTACCATCACTCAGAATGATATAGAGATCACTGAGTATGTGTCCCAGGCAGGTATGTCCCTAGCCTTAAGCAGCATCCTACCATCACCCAGAATGATATAGAGATCACTGAGTATGTGTCCCAGGCAGGTATGTCCCTAGCCTTAAGCAGCATCCTACCATCACCCAGAATGATATAGAGATCACTGAGTATGTGTCCCAGGCAGGTATGTCCCTAGCCTTAAGCAGCATCCTACCATCACCCAGAATGATATAGAGCTCACTGAGTATGTGTCCCAGGCAGGTATGTCCCTAGCCTTAAGCAGCATCCTACCATCACCCAGAATGATATAGAGATCACTGAGTATGTGTCCCAGGCAGGTATGTCCCTACCCTTAAGCAGCATCCTACCATCACACAGAATGATATAGAGATCACTGAGTATGTGTCCCAGGCAGGTATGTCCCTAGCCTTAAGCAGCATCCTACCATCACCCAGAATGATATAGAGCTCACTGAGTATGTGTCCCAGGCAGGTATGTCCCTAGCCTTAAGCAGCATCCTACCATCACCCAGAATGATATAGAGCTCACTGAGTATGTGTCACAGGCAGGTATGTCCCTAGCCTTAAGCAGCATTCTACTCTCACCCAGAATGATATAGAGATCACTGAGTATGTGTCCCAGGCAGGTATGTCCCTAGCCTTAAGCAGCATCCTACCATCACTCAGAATGATATAGAGCTCACTGAGTATGTGTCCCAGGCAGGTATGTCCCTAGCCTTAAGCAGCATTCTACCAACACCCAGAATGATATAGAGCTCACTGAGTATGTGTCCCAGACAGGTATGTACCTAGCCTTAAGCAGCATCCTGCCATCACCCAGAATGATATAGAGCTCACTGAGCATGTGTCCCAGGCAGGTATGTCCCTAGCCTTAAGCAGCATCCTACCGTCACCCAGAATGATATAGAGCTCACTGAGTATGTGTCCCAGGCAGGTATGTCCCTAGCCTTAAGCAGCATCCTACCGTCACACAGAATGATATAGAGCTCACTGAGTATGTGTCACAGGCAGGTATGTCCCTAGCCTTAAGCAGCATTCTACTCTCACCCAGAATGATATAGAGATCACTGAGTATGTGTCCCAGGCAGGTATGTCCCTAGCCTTAAGCAGCATCCTACCATCACTCAGAATGATATAGAGCTCACTGAGTATGTGTCCCAGGCAGGTATGTCCCTAGCCTTAAGCAGCATCCTACCATCACTCAGAATGATATAGAGCTCACTGAGTATGTGTCCCAGGCAGGTATGTCCCTAGCCTTAAGCAGCATTCTACCATCACTCAGAATGATATAGAGCTCACTGAGTATGTGTCCCAGGTAGATATGTACCTAGCCTTAAGCAGCATCCTACCATCACCCAGAATGATATAGAGTCACTGAATATGTGTCCCAGGTAGGTATGTACCTAGCCTTAAGCAGCATCCTACCATCACACAGAATGATATAGAGCTCACTGAGTATGTGTCCCAGGCAGGTATGTCCCTAGCCTTAAGCAGCATTCTACCATCACTCAGAATGATATAGAGCTCACTGAGTATGTGTCCCAGGCAGGTATGTCCCTAGCCTTAAGCAGCATCCTACCATCACTCAGAATGATATAGAGCTCCACTGAGTATGTGTCCCAGGCAGGTATGTCCCTAGCCTTAAGCAGCATCCTACCATCACTCAGAATGATATAGAGCTCACTGAGTATGTGTCCCAGGCAGGTATGTCCCTAGCCTTAAGCAGCATTCTACTGTCACCCAGAATGATATAGAGCTCACTGAGTATGTGTCCCAGGCAGGCATGTCCCTAGCCTTAAGCAGCATCCTACCATCACTCAGAATGATATAGAGCTCACTGAGTATGTGTCACAGGCAGGTATGTCCCTAGCCTTAAGCAGCATCCTACCATCACTCAGAATGATATAGAGCTCACTGAGTATGTGTCCCAGGCAGGTATGTCCCTAGCCTTAAGCAGCATTCTACTGTCACCCAGAATGATATAGAGCTCACTGAGTATGTGTCCCAGGCAGGTATGTCCCTAGCCTTAAGCAGCATCCTACCGTCACACAGAATGATATAGAGCTCACTGAGTATGTGTCACAGGCAGGTATGTCCCTAGCCTTAAGCAGCATTCTACTCTCACCCAGAATGATATAGAGATCACTGAGTATGTGTCCCAGGCAGGTATGTCCCTAGCCTTAAGCAGCATCCTACCATCACTCAGAATGATATAGAGCTCACTGAGTATGTGTCCCAGGCAGGTATGTCCCTAGCCTTAAGCAGCATTCTACCATCACTCAGAATGATATAGAGCTCACTGAGTATGTGTCCCAGGCAGGTATGTCCCTAGCCTTAAGTAGCATCCTACCATCACTCAGAATGATATAGAGCTCACTGAGTATGTGTCCCAGGCAGGTATGTCCCTAGCCTTAAGCAGCATTCTACTGTCACCCAGAATGATATAGAGCTCACTGAGTATGTGTCCCGGGCAGGTATGTCCCTAGCCTTAAGCAGCATCCTGCCATCACCCAGAATGATATAGAGCTCACTGAGTGTGTGTCCCAGGCAGGTATGTCCCTAGCCTTAAGCAGCATCCTACCATCACCCAGAATAATATAGAGATCACTGAGTATGTGCCCCAGGCAGGTATGTCCCTAGCCTTAAGCAGCATCCTACCATTACTCAGAATGATATAGAGTCACTGAGTATGTGTCCCAGGCAGGTATGTCCCTAGCCTTAAGCATCATCCTACCATCACCCAGAATGATATAGAGCTCACTGAGTATGTGTCCCAGGCAGGTATGTCCCTACCCTTAAGCAGCATCCTACCATCACACAGAATGATATAGAGCTCACTGAGTATGTGTCCCAAGCAGGTATGTCCCTAGCCTTAAGCAGCATCCTACCGTCACACAGAATGATATAGAGCTCACTGAGTATGTGTCCCAGGTAGGTATGTACCTAGCCTTAAGCAGCATCCTACCATCACCCAGAATGATATAGAGTCACTGAATATGTGTCCCAGGTAGGTATGTACCTAGCCTTAAGCAGCATCCTACCGTCACACAGAATGATATAGAGCTCACTGAGTATGTGTCCCAGGCAGGTATGTCCCTAGCCTTAAGCAGCATTCTACCATCACTCAGAATGATATAGAGCTCACTGAGTATGTGTCCCAGGCAGGTATGTCCCTAGCCTTAAGCAGCATCCTACCATCACTCAGAATGATATAGAGATCACTGAGTATGTGTCCCAGGCAGGTATGTCCCTAGCCTTAAGCAGCATCCTACCATCACCCAGAATGATATAGAGTCACTGAGTATGTGTCCCAGGTAGGTATGTACCTAGCCTTAAGCAGCATCCTACCATCACCCAGAATGATATAGAGTCACTGAGTATGTGTCCCAGGTAGGTATGTCCCTAGCCTTAAGCAGCATCCTACCGTCACCCAGAATGATATAGAGCTCACTGAGTATGTGTCACAGGCAGGTATGTCCCTAGCCTTAAGCAGCATCCTACCATCACTCAGAATGATATAGAGATCACTGAGCATGTGTCCCAGGCAGGTATGTCCCTAGCCTTAAGCAGCATCCTACCATCACTCAGAATGATATAGAGCTCACTGAGCATGTGTCTCAGGCAGGTATGTCCCTAGCCTTAAGCAGCATCCTACCATCACTCAGAATGATATAGAGCTCACTGAGCATGTGTCTCAGGCACGTATGTCCCTAGCCTTAAGCAGCATCCTACCGTCACCCAGAATGATATAGAGCTCACTGAGTATGTGTCCCGGGCAGGTATGTCCCTAGCCGAGCATCCTACCATCACCCAGAATGATATAGAGATCACTGAGCATGTGTCCCAGGCAGGTGTGTCCCTAGCCTTAAGCAGCATCCTACCATCACCCAGAATGATATAGAGATCACTGAGCATGTGTCCCAGGCAGGTATGTCCCTAGCCTTAAGCAGCATCCTACCATCACTCAGAATGATATAGAGCTCACTGAGCATGTGTCTCAGGCAGGTATGTCCCTAGCCTTAAGCAGCATCCTACCGTCACCCAGAATGATATAGAGCTCACTGAGTATGTGTCCCGGGCAGGTATGTCCCTAGCCTTAAGCAGCATCCTACCATCACTCAGAATGATATAGAGCTCACTGAGAATGTGTCCCAGGCAGGTATATCCCTAGCGTTAAGCAGCATTCTACCATCACACAGAATGATATAGAGCTCACTGAGTATGTGTCCCAGGCAGGTATGTCCCTAGCCTTAAGCAGCATCCTACCATCACTCAGAATGATATAGAGCTCACTGAGTATGTGTCCCAGGCAGGTATGTCCCTAGCCTTAAGCAGCATCCTACCGTCACCCAGAATGATGCCTCAATACAAACTGAAAATGATTGACTTTAACAATTGGCTTAGTTTCTGGTGTCATTCCAAGAGGATCTAGTACCTGACACCTGGGAGGACATGACTGACAGACCACAATGCTTTGCCAGAGATAGCCTTCATCTGTCTCCCCTGGGCTTCAGGCTTCTAGCAAAGCCTCCTGCCTGCCCATAGTGACTATTTAGACAAAGTGATGAGCACAAAACTATCAACATGAAAAATTATTCTAAATTAAATTTAAAGGTAATGCTGCTAAATGCTAGCAGTCGTAGCATGAAACTGCACTCATTACAATCATTGCTTGCCCTGGAGGATGTTGAAATTTGTGCAGTCATTGAAACCTGGTTCAAAGCTGTGGAGAGCACCCCAGCCTTACCAGGTTACTCATCTTACCATACTTTCAGACCCCAAATGGAGGGCTACAAAGCCAAAGGAGGTGGTGTTTCAATATTTATCAAAGACATACGCACCTTCAGGTTGGTCAAACAGTATGACACACAAGAGACACTCCAAGTGCAGTTAACTGTTGACAAAACACCTATTCAAATCATAGCTGGATACAGACCCCCAACCATGACTCGGGACGTCCACTTCACCTATCTGGACTTACTTGAATCCATCAAGATTCAACCCTTTACCCTGATCCTGGGTGACTTTAACTACCCAACCATACAGTGGAAGACCTATTCTAGACCAAACATGAATGCCCAGAGATTTCTCGACTTTGTCAGTGCCAATGCATTGGATCAGTTGGTCGACACTCCTATGAGAGGTGAAAATATCCTGCACCTGGTCCTAACCAACATGAGTAGCCACTGTAGTACCCTTACAGTGTCATCCTCCTTGGTAAGACCTGACTATAAAGCGATCACTTTTGAAGTCACCATCACCCCTAACCCCCCCCCCCCCCTCTTGCCAGGGTTGAACAAAAAACTTTTCCAAAGCTGAATACAATCACCTGAGAGCAGGTATAAGCAGGTTCACAGCCACCATCCCTCCAGTTGAATGCAACACTAATGTCCAAGCCTACACCAAAAAACTATATGAGCACCTATATAGCTGCATGGACTCAGCAATACCTGAGAGGACCAAGTCATCCTCCTCAAGGAAGAGTAAACCTGTCTGGTGGACAGCAGCAATAAACAAACTCTATAATAAAAGGAAAAAAACTGCTATCCAGGACCAAGAAGGAGCAGGTGCCAAGTTGGAAGCAATCTATCCTTTGTCTGAACAAGCAAATAAGGTCACTGGTGAAATCCTCTAAGGCTAACTTCTAGTCCAAATTGGCCAAATTCACTAAAGACAATCACAAGGCCTTCTTCACATATGTCCACAATCTCAAAGGTAAGACCCAAATCTGCTCTGAAATGGTGGTCAATAACACCACATACACAAATGCCATAGATACAGCCAACCTGCTGGCAGACAGGTTCAGTGGAAACTTCACCCCCCTATCACCCCCATCAGTAAGCACCTTGCCCCTTCTCCTCATCACCAGGGACCAGGTCTTTAATGCCCTCTCAAAGGCAAAAAATACAATCTCCATGGGACCTGATAACATCCCTGTTTGCAAACTACATAGGTAAAATCTGGAATGAACTGCCAGTAAACATTACCTCCATAACATCCTTACCACTATTCAAAATGTGCCTAAAAAAACACTTCCTTAGTAAGTCACTCTGCCCCTGCTTTGCCCCTGGCTGACAGATAGCAACTCAATCTCAACTGTCTCCTCTACAGCTCTTCCTGGCTAATTAAATACACATAAACTATGATTATTTTATAACATCATAATGCAACCTACCTTCTAAACAACAATTTCTTCATCGATGCCTAAATTCAACTGAAATACACTATGGGATTTTACGTATACTACAATCTTATTATCTCTCTGACTGTCTAAATTCCTCATGCCTGCATAAAATTACTCTAATGTACTACTGGAATGTATAATACTTGGCAGCACACTGTATACCATTGTATTGTATACGACTGCTACTTGTCCTTTTATTGATTTGTATTAATCATATTCAGGCTATTACACGCAACTACTGCCAATTGGCCTTTTATGTCTTGTGTTGATTCCATTTGTTATTGTTTTTCATATTTGGTATGTCTATGTACTAACTGGAGCTTTTCTCACCAGGCCTCTGCTGAAAAAGGATGTGTCCAGTCAGACTTTTCCAGTAAACAAATGTAAAATAAATAAATAAATCCCTGGCTGTATCCTACATGAACACAGGCATGAGCTCTTAGGTCCATTAGGCATCCTATTCAACCAAAACCTGAGCACCAGCTTCGTCCGAGCTGAATGGAGGACAACTATTGTCATCCCTCTACACAAAGGTGGAGTGTTCATTGACCGGGTGTATATTACATCAGCGAATGCTTAAAAAAGCGAACGCTGATTGATCGACCTTATGTAAGCGAAAGCTTACAATCTCGAACTGTCAGATCAGTGATTTTTTTTCCTAGGGAAAATAAATTGCTGATCCAAAACACATACACACAACACAAGCACACCAAACAAACAGAAATCCACACACATACACCTAAAATCTGACACCTAACCCTACACTAAACTATGCACACACCACTAACTATCCACTTACCTTAACCCAAACCCTAATCCTAAGGTCCGTCACTATCACACACTCACCTCACCCACTCCCTAACCCTAACTCACCTAAATCCGCCCTAACCCTCATGTCCACACAATCACACACATACCTAACCTGATCCCTAACCCTAACTCACCTAACCCACCCTAACACTCACATCCACACAATCGCACACTTACCTGAATCCAACCCGTAACTTTCCACCACAGCACTGAAAATACCGAAACAACAGAAACGGACAACTGAATTCTTTCCCTAGGAAAAAATTTGAGTTTCTGTTGCTTCGATATTTGTAACTTTCGCTAAAATAAGGTCATTCAATCAGCGTTCGCTTGTTTAAGCATTCGCTGATCTAATATAGACCCCACTGGCTTAGACAATTATAGGCCCATCAGCTTAACTAGCCTAATCTGCAAGGCCATGGAACACATTTTCATGGACCTTATAAACAAGGACATTGGCAACCTCCAAACGCTTGACCCCACACAGTTTGGTTTTGTCAAAGGGAGATCATGCCTGTTAAATTTGGTCGACTTCTTCAAAACAGTCACCAAAGCCATGGATGACAGGAAGATGGTGCATACCGTCTACCTTGACCTAGGCAAAGCCTTCAACACTATTCTCCACTCGGGCATAATCGATAAACTCTCCCAGTTAGGTATCAACACATATGTTACCAGATGGGTAGCTAACTGGCTCACTGATAGAACTCACTCAGTCAAAATAGGGAAGTCACCTCTAGTAGTAGATCTGTAATGAGCGGTGTACTCCAAGGATCGGTCTTGGGGCCTCTACTGTTTGGGATATACTTTTCTAAGGTGCAAGCCAAAACCAGTGATCTGGGCTAACCAAGTTTGCAGATAACTGCAAATTGGGTGGTGTCTTAAATTTCCCTGGTGATGTGAACATCCTCCAAGAGGGCCTTAGCGAAACTAATGACTGGTGCCAGAAGCATGGCCTCAAACTGAATGCCAAGAAATACATCATTATCCCCTTTGGGGAAGATAGTCAGTACACCAACTAGGGCTGCAACTGTACTGGATCTGGTCCTCACTAATATGGAAGAGTGCTGCACACTCCCTACTGTAATACCTTCCCTAGTAAGGTCAGACCACAAAATGGTCTCCTTTGAAGTAAAAAGAAAACATGGACCCCCAGCTAAACCAGGAATATTCAGGAACTATTCTAAGGCTAACCTCCTGCTATTAAGTGAGAACCTGGCAAACTTTCAACCCCTATAAACCCTGAGAACACTTCTTCCTATGCACAACTGTTCACAGAAGTCATGTACAAGCATGTTAATAGCTGTATAGAGGCAGCTGTATCCACCAGGAAGAAGTACAGAACTAACTCAAAAAACAAGTCAACCTGGTGGAATCACAAAATCAGTCAGATGTATAACAGGAGGAAGAAAATCATGACAAAAATTAGGAAGTGCAGTACTCAGCAGGACAAAAGCACTCTTGTTAAGCTAAACAAACAACTCAGAGGACAAATAAAGTCAACCAAAGCTAAATTTAAGGTAAGTTTGGCCTCCCACACCAAGGACATCCACAAAGCATTCTTTAGCTATGTCCACAACCTCAAAGGCAATACAGAATTGTGTGCAGAGATCATTATAAATGGAGCCACCTATACTGAGCCAGAAGATACAGCAAACCTCCCGGCTGATAAATTCAGCTCCAACTCTACTCCTTTCTCTCCCTCAACCTTCTCTCAGGAAATATCATCAAATATAACTCCCCCTACTATCACTAGGGAAAAGGTCCTTAATGCTCTCTCTAAGACCAAGAACACTGCATCAATGGGCCCAGACAATATCCCAGGATGCTTTCTAATAGCATGAAACATGACTTATCAGGGGCTCTGGAATTGCTATTTAACTGTAGCCTCCAAACAGGCTTCATGCCTCATGAATGGAGAAAGGCAATAGTCATCCCTCTGCACAAAGGTGGGCCATCTACAGACATGGAAACTACAGACCCATAAGTCTTACTAGTCTTATATGTAAAGTCATGGAAAGAATTATCATGGAGATGATCACTTGAGATATAGAAAACCTCCAGACATTGGACCCAACACAGCTTGGTTTCATAAAGGGCAGATTATGCCTACTCAACCTGATGGACTTCTTTGAGAAGTTCACCAAAACAATGGATTAGGGCAAAATCATTCACACTGCCTACCTTGACCTGGCCAAGGCATTTGACACAATACCCCACTCAGGCATTGTTGACAAACTCAAGAGGTTAGATACAAACTCGTATGTCACCTGGTGGATAGCCAAGTGGCTCACACACAGGACCCAGGAAGTTAAAATTGGGGAGTCCACCTCTACAAAGAGGCCAGTCACAAGTGGAGTCCCTCAGGGATCAGTCCTTGGACCGCTCCTTTTTGGCATTTACTTCTCTGAAGTCAAGACCAATGTCAATGGCCTCTGTCAGACTAAATTTGGAGAAGATTGCAAAATAGGAGCTGCCACTGAATCCCACACTGACAAATGCTCTCCAAGAAGGGCTGACACAAACAAACTGGTGTCAGAACCATGGACTAAAACTAAATGCCAAGAAATGCATAATAGTATCCTCTGGGAATTCATCCACCCCTGGTAACTATCATATTGACAACACACCCCTTAGAGTTGACCCAGTAGTCAGGGACTTAGGGACACACATAGATAGTAATCTAGCCTTTGATCATCACGTGTCTACAGCGGTGAGGAAATAATTCTATGTTGTGCAACTTATAAAGAAAGGTATGCATCTTAGTCCAAGGAAGTAATTGTTCCATTGTATTCAGCATTCATCAGACCTATCATTGAGTACAATGCCCCCTTTAGTATGCACCTAACCAGGCATATCCAACAACTGGAACGTCCACAGAGGTTCCTCACTAAAAGAATACAGGACATAAGTAATATGTCCTGTGCAGACTGCTTCAAGACCTTATATTCTGTCTCCTACAGGATTTTGTGGGGAGATCTATGCCTGGCATACAGGGCATTGTCAGACCCCACTCGGATGGACAAACAATACCAGAATTACCAGTTCTAAAGACTTAAACCTTGTCTGTGATATAAATAGGACCTGCTGGAGAGATAAGTATGTATCCCAGAGACTACCCTGTCTATGGAACAGGTTACCCATCCATGTTAAGCAGAGTTCCTCCCTAATCCAATTCAAGTGCAATGTGGACAATTGGATGGGAAAATGGAAATTCATCCCTGATTTGGCACCTATGTCTCTGATGCAAACAGGTAACCTGCAAAAGGTTCATCTCCCAGGCCCATGCTTACACTTATAAAGGGTATCAGAACTCGTCAGAGATTTGGGATGCATGGCTAGGCTTAAAAAGGCCCTTGTGGTTGTTAGCCTAGTAAACACTTATGAGCCTATAAAATGGCATCCCCACTAATTATCACATTAATAACAATGTACTAAGCACACAATCAGTCATGAAGGACTTGGGCACCCAGGTTGATAGCAACCCGACTTTTGACCACCACGTTGCCTCCATTGTACGGAAGTTTTTTTACGTGGCTCACCTCATAAGTAAGGGTATTTTATCCAGGAAGAAGGATGTCATTATATCCCTGTACTCCTCCCTTATCAGACCCATTATCAAGTACAGTGCCCCATTCGGCATGTACCTTGCCAAGCACATGCAGCAGCTGTAGAGACCACAGAGGTCCCTGACCAGGAAAATCCGGGGTCTCAAACACCTATCCTATACAGATAGGCTAAAAGCCCTGTCCCTTTTCTCAGTCTCATAGAGACTGCTCAGAGGTGACCTGTGTCTGGCATACAAGGCCATCTCAGACCCAGCCTTGATGGAGTTGCTGCATATCTTTAAGTCAAACTCCACTCACACAACCCGCACGTAAGGCCTTAACCTGGTCTGTGACATTAATAGAACTTGTTGGTGGGATAGATTTGTGTCCCAAAGACTCTCCCATCTGTGGAATAGACTCCCTCTCCATGTCAAGCAGTGTACCTCTCTAGCCCTCTTTAAAAAGATTAGCCTGGATGACTGGATGGGAAATAGAAAATACACCCTTGGGATCCCACCTATGTCACTGCTGGACAGAGGAAGGAAACAGGTGCTGACTTTGAGGAAACTTGGGCATAATTCTTGGCTAGGCATATAAGGGCCTCTGGGCCAATAGCCCAGTATTGTCCTATGAACCTATGAACCTATTTAACCTTTCCAATATATTGTTCTTCCAAATATTCATCATACATTAGTCTTCCTGCTGATTTGTGAACAATAAAAGTCTTTTTATTTCTGTAATTTGTATTATGAACCAAATACTGGTGTTAATTAGTGCTTTGGGTAAAAAATGAAGTGATGTTATGGACAGCTTTATTCTGATGACATCCTGGTGTGTAATGAGACAAAAGCACTTAATTGTTTGATCTTATTACGTTATTTTAGTTTTATTAAATATTTCTTAAGGCTCACGTGTTGGTGCAACTTTTCCTCTTACGTTACTTTTGTCTGGTTCTGAGTTATTTTCAGTAATGTTTGATGCCAAATATTTCTGGTTATTTATGGAATGGCAAATATAGCCTAATAATCACTTAGTGAGCCTGTTTAAGTATTTTTTTCTGTTACATTGGTTAAAATCCAGTCTATGGTTATATGTTTGTTTTACTGCATTTGTTAAAGCTGAGGAATTGTTGACCAGATGAGTGAAACTAAACAGGTTAATTCAGGAAGTGGATAACTGCTGACTGTCAATAGTCCAGTCATTATTAAAGTCACTGAGGATGAGAGTTTCACGGCTGATATTTGAATCTGCCTAGTAAAGAATGTCTTCAACAGTAGAGAGGTTGTTGTTAGGGGAGATCTATGGATTTATAGTACATAATTGTTTCCTGAGGTTAAATTTTAAAAGACAGACTAGGATTTCAGCATTGCTGAAGAGGGGTGTGTCATGGGGAAGGGTACAGTGAGTAATTGACTGGAATAGATAATTGCAAACCCACTACCTCTTTTGCCTCTATGGTCTCCTTTGATGATGCTATATCCCTGGGGAAAGATTGCTTCATCCTTAATTTTGGGTTTTACCCATGAGTCTTGTGACTGCAGTGATGTCAGGAGAGTGTGCTGCAATCCAAGCATGGAATTCTGGAAGCTTACTGGAGAGAGAGAAGATATTTTTTTTTAAACAAGAAACCACCTTTACTGAATTATCTCTTATGACATAGGCAATCATACATTTATATAAATGAAAACAAACCATATTGGCACATTTTCAGTTGCAAACATTAGACATCGGATATAATCTTCTATATAGTCAATGTCAATCCAACATTACAAAGCTCATTCAATTCCTGCCTTCCCTTAATCCTCATTCCTCCTCCAAAACATTATTCTGCATGGTACTGTTCCCATAATTCCCATTTTTTCTATGCAATTTGCTCCTGCCGTTTTCTAAACGATCCCACTTCCAGTTCTTTTATCTCTGTTACTATATCACTACTTATAGCACAGTTGGTTTAGATTTTAATTTCCATTTTCTACTAATCATGTTTTGGCATCTAACAGAATTAAAACTTGCAAGGCCTTACTATATCTAGGCAGTTCTGATTCTGTATCACAGCTCAAAAAATCATTTTCTTGGTTACACCAATTCACTCACATGATATTTCTGACCCAGTAGACTGCAGGGAATTTTTAAAGTTGGCCAACTCATTACACTCCCAAAAATATGTTTGCAATTATCTCTTTCTTCCACATCACACCTTCAACATTTGCTGTCTACCTGAGGAAAAATTCTTTGGCATCTGCTTGCGGTATTAAAATGGCTATGCAAACACTTCCAGGTAAACATCCTAAATCTTCTAGACTTTGTTGCATATTTGAGAGCCATACATATATCCTTCCATTGTTTCTTCGTCAGATTGCTTATCCAGTCTCCATTCCCAATCCTTTCTAACCTCCTCTGGTTGATTCCTGTAATTATCATGCAATATTCTATATACCCTACTAATTACCCATTTTTATCAGCAACTTCTGTTGGAGATTCTACTAAAAACATTACTAGTGCTGGTCTTTCACTTAGGATCTCTCTATTCCTTTCTCGTTGCCTATAGTCTGATATCAATCCTTAATAGGGAAGGCAATCTCTAACCTGCTGTCCAAATGTATTCTTGGCCTCTTCCCATTCTATTACCTTTCCATCTTAAATTATTTGCTCCCAGTACTTTGGTTCCAGTGCCAGTTTTCTCCAGTAAACTCCAGCCCCGTATTGCCTATTCTCTCTACCCCTAATTGCAGTCATCCCTATTGGCAGTATCCCCTTTCTCCATTCCCATTTTGGCTTAGTTCTTAGAATACTTTCTGCTACTTTATGAATATAATATCTATATGATTATTGTTATTCTCCTTAAGGATCTGCATCCAAAACCCCAGTCTGTCCTTATCGCTTGAGCTTCCCCGTGTTTCATCATCATCACTTTCCACTTTGAGTTGTAGATAGAGACAGAAGATATAGATATCAAAGAGCTTGAGACAGCAGCTGGTGGGATAGGAGTGGGAGGAGAAGTGTTCTTGGAAGGAAACAATAATAATGTATTTGATTATTGGTTGGCAGGACATGAGTTAACAAGTTAGGTCCCCAAAGATGGGAAGGAAAGCAGTTGAGATGGAAAATTGCAAGAATTATACAAAGAGTGGATTGGGTGATTTTTTTTTTTTTTTTTTTTTTGCTTTGCTTTGCTTTTTCTGGATTTTAGCTTTAAGACTAAGTGATAATATTTGTAGGATGGTGTAGACGGATTTGATTTTGAAGACAAATGTCTTTTCAGAAGTGTATGTCTTTTTAACTTTAAAATGTATGGGATTATGGAGTTAAAGTGATGAAGGAAGATTTCCTGGTTAGTATGTGTAAATAAGTTTGTTAAACGATGTGTTGAGGAAGAGAAGTGGTAAGAAGTTAAGTGGGAGAAACAGATTAGAAGGAGGGTAGACAGGAAGCCAAACAACATTATGATCGGGCTGACATAGACAGAGTGTAAGAAAAATCCTGTGAGGAATGGAAAGGGCAGCAGTAGAATACAGACGTCTGCAGGGATAGAGATATAGGCCAGATGAACTAGATAAAATTGAGCATGAGGGTTACAAGGAATAATGGAGTGGGACTTTTTGGAGTATAGAGATTTTTTGGAATAGGACAGAATTAAGAGATTGAAACCTTAGGGAAGATAGGAAAGTAGGAAGAGTTAAATGATTGTAGTGGATAAGTGGGATGAGATATTCAAAAGTTCATTAAAAGAGTGCATAAAGAATATATTTAGGTTTATAGGTTCATAGGTTTCTACTAGGCTATCGGTCCTAGGGCCTATACAAGCCTAGCCATAACAATTCCCTGGCTATTTCTTCCCACAATATTTACTTCCCTGGACCCCTGTCTAGCAGGGTGACTGACGTGATCCCCGGGGTGAATGTTCTATCTCCCACCCAATCGTCAAGGTTCCTTTTGAACAGGGCCAAAGAGGCTCTCTGCTTGACATGTATGGGCAGTCTTTTCCAGAGTCTGGGGAGTCTCTGGGTCAGGAACCTATCCCTCCAGCATGTTTTGTTCATTGTGACGACAAGCTTTAGATTCCTGGAACATGTGGCTCTGAGGGATTGGGATTTCTTTAAGTGTAGCATATCCAATAGCTCTGGGTTTGACATGTCCTTGTATGTTAAGCAGAGATCGCCTCTGAGTAGATGATATGCGACAGAGTATAGCTTGAGTTTATTTAGACGGTCAGCATAGGGCATCTGGTTTATGCCTGTGATTCTTTTAGTGAGGTATTTCTGTGGCCTTTCCAGTTGTTGCAGATGTCTTGAGAGGTACATACCAAATGGGGCATTGTATTCTATAATGGGTCTAATAAGGTATGAGTACAGTGGGACAATGATCTCCTTTTTTCTGGATGAAAAGCCATTAGTAATGAGGTGTGCCACATAGAAGGATTTCCTGACTGTTGTGGCGATGTGGTTATTGAAGGTGAGACCACTGTCCACCTGTGTCCCTAAGTCTCTTATCACATTTTTGGTGTTTAGTGTACTACCACCTATGTGGTAATTCATGGGTACATGTTTTTTTCCCAAAGGGGATAACTATACATTTCTTGGCATTGAGCTTGAGCCCATGGCTCTGTCACCAAGCATCTGTTTCTGCAAGGCCCTTTTGTAGAATATCCACATCATTTGGGGATTCAGTAATGGCTCCCAGTTTGCAGTCATCTGTGAACTTTGTTAGCCAGAGTCCTTTAGTGTTGGCCTGTGCTTCAGAGAAGTAGATGCCAAACAACAGCGGTCCCAGGACTGAACCCTGAGGTACTCCACTTGCCACTTGTCTGGAGCTGGATTTGGAGTCGGCTACTTTTACAGTCTGGGTTCTGTCAGTAAGCCAGTTGGCAACCCATCGAGTGATTTAGAGATTAATGCCCAGCTTAGTAAGTTTATCTATGATTCCAGAGTGGGGGATGGTGTCGAAGGCCTTGGCGAGGTCCAGATAGGCTGTATAGCCCACCTTACCCTCATCCACAGTTCTGGAAACTAATTTAAAGAAGCCAGCCAGGTTCAGGAGACAAGATTGGCCCTTCACGAACTCAAACTGGGTGGGGTCCAGTGCTTGAAGGATGCCAATGTCTTTGTTTATAAGTGCCATGATAATACATTCCATGGCCTTGCAGATCAGGCTCATCAGACTGATGGGGTGGTAGTTCCCAGGATCCAAGGTGGATCCCCCCTTGTGGAGTGGGATAACTGTAGCTGTGCGCCACTCAGTGGGCATGAAGCCTGAGGTGAGGCTATGATTAAACATGACACTTAGGGAGGTGCCAGTTCATTTTGTAGTTCATGTAGTACACAGCCCGGGATGTCATCTGGTCCCATGGATGCTGTATTCTTAGCTTTGGAGAGTGAGGTTTTTACATGTGTGGCCGTTATTACCGGAATTTGGCAATCTTTTGGTATTGAGATGGGCCCTTTAGGGGGGTGAGAGGGGGGTGAAGTTGGCACTGAATCGATCTGCCAGGATATTGGTAATATCCTTGGGATCAGTATATTTAATGCCATTCTGTTGTAGCTCAGAGCAGATCTGAGCATTGCCATTTAGATTCTTGATATAGTTATAGAATGCCTTGTGGTTGTCTTTGGAATCTTTGGCAATTTTATTTTCGTAACTAGCTTTGGAGGATTTTATGAGGGATCTCAACTTCTTACTGAGATGGGTAAGGGAGTTTTTTTGCATCCTGGGATTTTCCTCTTTTCTGCAACAGTTTCTTCCTTTTGTTGTAAAGCTTGTTTATGGCAGGGGACCACCAGATTGGCTTCATTTTTTTGTTAGAGAGCATCTTGGTTCTATTTGGGATGGCACGATTCATGCATGAGTGGATGTGCTCGTGCAGTGCCTTAGTGTAGGATTCAGCAGTCGAAGTATCAGTTCCCATCTGCATGGGTGTCATGAAGTTTGTCACTTCTGACTTGAGTAGCATGAAGTTGGCTTTGGAGAAGTTTTTAAAGGAGGTTTCCTTACTGGGGGGTAGGGAAGGGATGTGGATGTCAAGGGTGATTAGCTTATGGTCAGACCAGACAAACGAGGGGGTGACCATAGGTGTGGAGCATCGATTTCCCATGTTGGTAATGACCAGGTCTAGGATATTGGAGCCCCTGGTGGGACTATGCATTAGTTGATCCAGGGCATTGGAATTTATGAATTCCAAGAACCGTTGGGCAAAGGTGTTGGTACACGAGTAGTTTTCCCAGTTAATGGCAGTGTAGTTGAAACCACCCAGTGTTAGGGTGTTTGGTTGTATCTTAATATTTTCCAGTATGTTTAGAAAGGTGAAGTGAGAATCTTGGGGCATGGTGGGGAATCTGTAGCAAGCTACAGTTTGGATTGCAGTCTTACCTAGTGTTAGTTGCACCTAAAGAATTTCAGATGCATTGTGCTGGGCAATTAGCCTGGTGGTGTGAATATCCTTGGTGAATGTGGACACTCCTCCACCTTTAGTGTTTTGGTCCTGGTTCGGTGGCCGAAAAGTGTGGTAAGAGTTGTAACCTGTTTTGCAGGGGTGCTCTCTGGAGCCTTAAACCAGGTCTCAGCTACTGCACAGATATCGATGTTCTCCATTTTTAGGAGTGCCTCGAGAGAGTGCATTTTGAGGTTTAGACTTCTAGCATTGAGTAGCATTACCTTCAGATTTTGCATGCTTGTACCTGTTACGGTGGTGGTTTTGTCCTTTGAACTTTGCTTAAAAAAGCACTATATGGGGTGGCAAGAGCCTTAGCCAGTAACCTGAATCCCAGGGGCACCAGGTGCAGACCATCTCTGGTAAAGCATTGTGGTCTGTCGATCATGTCATCCCAGGCAGACAGATACTGGATCCCCTTTGAATGACACCAGAAGCTTAGCCAATTGTTGAAGTCAGTCATTTTGTCCTTATACTGTGACATCATTCTGGGCGAAGGCAGGATACTACTCAGGGCTAGGGTCATACCTGCCTGGACCACATGATCCGAGAGCTCTTCCATATCTCTTTTAATGTAGTCCAGGGAGGTACATCTCACGTCATTCACTCCAACATGGACAATGACAGATTCATATTTGTACTTGTTGTGGAGTGACAAGTGCATGCGTTATGTGGTGGATCCTGGCACCCGACAGGCAGCTGACTGTAATTTTCTCCTTGTTCAGCCTGGTGAGTGGGACATCAGTGTGCCTGACTATAGAGTCACCTATGACTAAAGTGTTGGGTATGTTGTATTGCCTTAGGGGCTGTTGTTGGGTGGCACACTGGTGTTGTGGGCTATATGACACTTTGGTTGTGATTGGTGTTTGTTTGCATTTCAGCTTTGGAGGTCCTTGTTTCTTGGGCAGGTTACTGTTAAGGGCCTTCACATATGATGGTTTAGTGTTGCTATGTGAGGGTGTTGGTGGTGTGGGTTTAGAAGGGCTATGTGTTGCTTGAGGTGTAGTGCGGGTGTTAACCTTCTCCTCTTGACTGTGTAGCACATTCTTGGGTGGAGAGAGCTTTGCTTCCAGTTTGGCTATGTAAGTGGGATATTAGAAAGTTTATGTTAGTATAGCAAAGGATAGAGGAGTTTAGAGATCAGTAACAGAGCTGTAGCTAATGATACGTTTCTCACTGATGTGACTTGTATGAGAGGCCAGGTTATGCATATATTGAGTATGATAAAACTGAATTGTGAAAAGTAATTAATTGATACACAAATGGACCTTGGAAGAAATACGGATGTATGGAGATTATAAATATTATGGGATACTTCATAGATGTAGGATAAGAAACCAGAGAAGTAACCTTGCTAATCAGGTGGAAAGACGTACATATCTTGTAGTTACAAATGTATGCAAAATGAGTGAAAGAAAGATAGGAGTATTTCAGTAAGTGTGAGCCAAAAAATGTGAGTCATTAACAATGCAAGAGGGTTATGTGACATAGAATTTAATTTGAAAATGCAAGAAGGAAAACAGAAGTTGTGACCATGAGAAGACAGGGGTGAAGCTATTGGAGAATGCAATGTCTGCACTGAGGTGTGTTAGATAAAAAAAAAACAATGGCAAGAAAGTTCATATAACTGCATAGAGTGAAACGAGATATGCTAAAGGAAACAGAAGTTGTTAACAGCAATTCGAGAACGGAAAATCTAAGACGTAAGGATGCTTTGCTCAAGGTGTTAGAGGCACTAAAAAAAAGAGACAATTACAACGTATTTTGCAGTAGCAATAATGGGATGTTTAAGGGTCTGTAAAGAGACAGAGGAGAATGAAGGGTATAAGTGTAGTTATCTGGGGCAAGGGGCTGTAGAACTGGGGTGGGAATGGAGTGAAGGAGGCTACAAAATCTGAACCAGCAGTAGTCAGTCCGTGAGTGTATGCACACCAGATTCATGCCAGCAACTTCCACTTAACAGAAGAAGAGGAAGTCTGTTAGGGTAAGTAATGCTGTCAGGTTACATAAAGACTGAATCTTCTTTTTCAAAAGCAAAGACAGAACAAAGGAGTATAAATAATAAATAAAACAGCTAAAGGATTATACAAAACTAATTCAGCAATGAGTTGCTCAACAGTCAATTGACATCTCCTTAACTGACAACAACTATTAGAAAAAGCACACTATAATAGTTTAAAACCAATGAATCAGGGGTACAAAAATAAAGACTTACTGTCCATCTGTGGAGACAGTACCACTGCAAATACCTGCAGATTGCCAGAATGTACCTGCAACAAAAACAATGGCTATTCTGCCTAATAACTGTTTCTTTTGCTTGTAGCAGGAGAACAGAGATTCAAACAGTGGCTGGAGTACCTCTGTAATAGTGCTGACCAAGCTGTCAGCTCTTGAATTTCAGGGGCTACATCTTAGAAAACTACATGCAGCAAGGTCAGTGTCCTTCCAGGGGATGAGGTAGGGGAATCCAATTAGCAGAATTAAAACCAGAATAATTTCTGTATCTCCTGCCTTGTGCTTCTCATGGTGAGCAATTAGTATCCTAGTTAATGAACTCAAAATAAAAGATTATCAAGATTATTATTAAGGGTAATTAAAGAAATGCAAAGGAGAGACATGAACCTATGATCCTAAATAAACGGAGTATTGCATGTAGCCGCACAGGTGAAGGTGTATTTCTTCTTACTAACAGGATGTATAAACTCATTTGATTGACAAATGCTACTACAACTTGAACAGTTAACGCATGGTACTGTTTGTTTGGTGTTAAAATTAATCGGATTTGTCTTATTTAAAGAAAAAGCCTTCTTCAGTCAGGGAAGACAAAGGCACAAGTGTCAATTAAAAGAGGGAAGTTTGAAGAATGGTTTCAGTAAATAATACTCAACAGAGATGGTGGTGGAGCTTAGAATGCATTCTTGTACAGTTTTCTGGATAATGCATCCACAATGTGGTGGAGAGTCATAGGCATCTGTGTGACCAGCAAAAATGGTTTTAAAATTGTGATGGGTGAAAAAAATCTGCAGAATGCTCTTATAGCATTTTGGTCGACTCGATAGATAAAAGGTCATCTTTCATTTGTGATTTTACATGTTTATGTGATTTTTTTCAGGATTTTTGTCACTTTACAGAATACGTCATTTTTTTCCAGTCATGTCACGCACAAGATTGCATGAAAAAATAATTTGGGGGGATAGGGAGGAGGTGCCCTCAGACTGCTTAGGTATCTCTCGTATTACACTTTCATCATGCTGGACCCATTCTTTCTATCATCTAAATATAATGAAATAACAAACAGATGTTCACTTTCAGCACTGCAGCAGTTTTTCGAACCAAGGGAAAGAGAGAGATAGAGACAAAGACATACAGAAAGTGATCTGCTAAACAAATACATTTCTCACTGGTGTATCATTCAAAGGTCTTAATAAAATAAACACTGAAATAGATACTTTTCATACATGTTTACACATTTATATTACGGTTATCATGCACCTTTCAGAAGACCTAAGTGGCTGGATTTTATTTCCATTCAGCACATATAACCTCACAATGAATGCCGCGGTGGTACAGCGGTAGTGTTGTTACCTCACAGCAAGAGATTCTCCCGTTCGATTGTCGGCATGGCTTGGGAGTGCCTTCTGTGTGGAGTCTGCATGTCCTTCCCACGGTTGGGTAGCGTTCGAAAGACATGCATGCTTAAATGGGCGTGCCTTTGTTGAAGGTTGGGCGTCCAGCTGGCACCTCGGCGTTTTGTAAAAATCTACTGCCAATCATTAGCGGAGCGGAGTTCCACTGTGGTGACCCCTTACCGGGAAAAAGCCAAAAGACCAACAACATATAACCTCACAACTTATTTTAGCATTTAGTTTGTATCCTGTTTAGTGGTGATAAATAGAAATGATGATAGACTTGAATTTCACAAACTAGAATCAGGTGTTAATAGTTATTTCCTCATTGTACAAACTTCTATAACTAAATTACTGGATCTTTTTCAGCTACTGCTCACTGCTTTATCCCAGGCTCAGACCCTGCATTTAGTGAAAAGGCAATCAAATCTTATATAATTTACTTAGCAGGATTAAAAAACTGATTTCTACAGTGTAATACAGCGGATTATGACCCTGTGTCCAATAATACCTTACCCATTAGCAAATATAGGAAAACATTATTATTATTATTATTATTATTATTATCATGCTAAATCTCTGTGAAGATATGGATTAACATTGAGGCAATTAAAGTTCTATTTGAATTGGACTTTAATAAACAAATATTAGATTTTAAGTAGACGCTCTGTCACCAAATCAGTTCAACCAAAGTCACATTAAATGATAAGGAATAGCCACTGCCTTAGTGCTTTGAGCTGAACGGAACATTTTGTCAAAGAGAAATTCAGAAGGCCATTACAGGAGCATTTTAGCTTAGAAATTATCCTCAGGACATATATCTGCTCTTACAGCTTCTCTACCAGTAGTACTAACATGCTAGCGTCCTACATTTATAAAAAAGCTCTCATCTCATATTTTTTTCTTTCTAATTCATATTACTTTAAGTAATATTTTGTTAAAAATCACTTGCATTTTATTCCATGTATTTAATACCAGCAAAGGATATAAGCATATATTATATGGTATCTCACAGAGAAATATAAAGAATTGTTTGTGCTTAACCCAGATGGTGCAAACATAAAAAAAGCAACAAAAAAAAAACACTTTTTTGTCTATTGGATAATTACTGCAATTTCCTGATGATATCTATAAATAATTACTCCTAAGGACTCTGAAACAACCCCATTGCTCACAGTGTGAGCTACAGTAAAAAGGGGCTGTTTTTTTGTGATTCAGACAGACACGTTGGCTGCAGTGAGGAAAGACCTCATTATCAGCTACTTTGCATGTATGTGAAATGCTGTTAACTACCAAGAGTGCAAATCAGCACTTTCCTGCAACAGTTAACACTGGCAGCACAAGCTAAATGCCAAAAAATACATAGTCATCCCTTTTGGGAAAAACAAAACACCCACAAATTATCACATAGGTGGCAGCCCCCTTCATACAGAAGAGGTAATAAGAGATCTGGGGACCCAGGTAGATAGCAATCTCTCCTTTGACATATTGCCAAAGTAGTTAGGAAATCCTTCTATGTGGCCCATCTAATTACGAAAGGGTTTGCATCTAGAAATAAAGAGGTTATAGTGCCCCTCTACTTGTCACTCATTAGACCCATCATAGAGTACAATGCCCCATTAGGGATGTACCTCACAAGACACTTCCAAAAGCTAGAAAGACCACAAAAGTACCTCACCAAGAGGATTACTGGCCTCAAACATATGTCCTATGCAGCCCAACTGAAAAAACTCCGTCTGTACTCAGTGGCATATCACTTACTCAGAGGTGATCTCTGCCTGACTTACAAAGCCATGTCCAACTCAGAATTCATGGACATGCTCCACCTAAAGAAATCCAAGTCACTGCGAGCCACATGCTCTAGTGAGCTAAACCTCGCCACAACAATAAATAGAACATGCTGGAGGGATAAATTCCTGTCACAGAGACTCCCCATGCTTTGGAACAAAATTCCAAATTACATCAGGCAGAGCCCCTCACTAACACTCTTCAAGAGAAACCTTGACGAGTGGATGGGTAACAGAAAATACACCCTTGGGATCACTTCATTGGCTCTGCTTGACAGAGGATCAGTTAATTAATCAATGGGGCAGCGAAAGCCGACACACTCTGGCTAGGCTTATATATGCCCTCAGGCAGATAGCCTAGTACCTACCTATGAACCTATTAATGACTCCTTCTTTCTACCACATTCTTCTCAATGATCTGCTCTACAAACATAAAAACAGGCCATTCTGCACAACATATCAAGCACTCACTGCTGCAATTACAAAAGTAATTTTCTTATGGAAAAAGATTATTGCCGCTACACAAGTTGTACATACTCAGCATGAGAAAGGCACAATCTCCTTCTCCTCCTTAACTGTCCCATGCAGCAGCCGACATTTTCCACAAAATCAGTCTCCAGATACGTGCTGATATCTCTGAAAGGCAAAACAAATCTCTCCCAATGTCTTGCTCTTCAAATCAAGGTCTCTTGAGATAGGATGATGTCTCTGAAAGGGGGTACAAATCTCTCAATGTCTTTCTCCACAAACCAAAGTCTCCTGAGGCATGAAAGGTGGAACTGGAACAAATCTCTTCAGTGCATGCTTTCACAACAGAGACAGATGTTTTTAAATTATTAATTTTTAAGTTTGGCCACCCCCCCCCCCCCAAAAGCAAAGGGCCCTAGGCAGCTGCAAAGTCACCTTGCTCTGGATCCAGCGTTGTTCTGGAGGATAGTAGAGAGATATGAAATGAGTATTGAGTTTTGTTGTAAAAATATATACAGCATTCTCTAGTATAGTATCAATTCAAGGAAGTGTGCATTTCATTTTTTGCAGACATGTCTAATTTAAAGTGAGTAATACTTAAGTAAAACAGTATGTTCTCTGAAAACTTCTATGCTATTCATTCTGTTAGCAAAGTAACCCCCACTCCCTTCCCCCAACCTGCATTGTAGCTAGGGTATGGTGAGCATCATTTCAGACAAATTGTATGTGCAGCTAGAAATACTTATGAACAAGCAACTACTTTAAGAAATTGTTTTTAGTTATATTTATGTATCGCTCAGAAAACTGTGTTCATGTAATATTTCTCTTTTACAAGTGTTTCCCTACAATGGTAACCAATTCTAAATCTGTAACTGCAACTTTTATTTCATAACTTTTATTGTATGCATTTCTATTTATTAATGTAACATTTATTAATGTAACCTGTTAACACAGTACTAGCATCCTCTTTCTTCAAAAGATGGATGTCCAGTTATGGAAATGCTAATAATTTCTCATGCATTTCATAATATCAGTACGAGTAAATATTTTCAGGTACAGATATCCGAGAGTGGGAAGTACATGCAGTTATGCAATTGCGTTCACAATTGACGAAATGTGAAAATATGCCAATATGCCTTGGAACACATTTGCATAATACTATGATTCATAGTGATGCATATAAATTAGTCTAATTTCCATAACAAACATGTAAATTGGCCTGAATTTATGCCAGCAGGTTGATCTTTGCCATACTGATTCGTAAATAGCCGAGAGAGGTGACAAATGTCTTTGGGTACTACAGACATTTCAAAGTAAGGTACATTTTATAAAATAATTAAGAGAGACTTTAACAGTTACTGTAACGTTGATTTAAAGCGTACCTTCAATACAATTTGATATGCAGTGTGCATGCAGTAATGCCATTTCATAACTTTTGGTCAGGTTTGTTGAAGTTGCCTGACGTGCAGTACATTGTAATTTTAGTAAATGATCATTAGATTATTAAAGAAGTTAGTGTACTGTAGTGATTGTGCATACTTTAACAGCTGTTGTCATCAAAACAGTACTGTGACAAGTGTCTGACTGTAGACCTTTTTTCCATTTTTTTCAAGTACTGACAGAATAAGGCATCAAGGTACAGGCATGATAACTTTAGTCATGAGGAAAATCAGTTACTCGTGGCAACACATAGGACATATAGGAGACTTATGTTTGGTACAGGGGGGCCCAGACAAGCCGAGAGGAGCAAAGTTTGGAGCCAAACAGTTGTTGAAATCAATGCAGATCACTGGCACAATGCCAGAAAAGGGCAAATGATTTAGTAACATGTACTAGAAGCAATGCCAAGCAGAATGTAATTTCCAAGACCACTACAGGGGGGACTGCAAATCTTATTAAGGTAACACCAGATGATGAATACCTTCTGTCCGTCTGTGGGAATGGCTACAATACAGAAGATGGTGGAATTGGAATAATATTAGAGATAATGTGGACACTGCTCCATCAAACCAAAGTCTGCAGCTGCATTTACATTCATCAACTCCTGAAGGTTGGTTTAAATGTAGACCTTTTACAGTTAAAAATTGAATGATGACAAAGACTTGTACATCAGCAACTAATGCAATGATGGCAGAATGCATGGTAATTGTTCCACTCACAATCTTGTAAGCATAATATACTGTATGGTGTTGCATTATTAATGGTTTGTAAGGATTTTTTTTACAGAGTCAGCATCAGAAAGAAACAGCTCAGCTGCTGCTGCTGATGATGATGTTGATGACAAAATATTTGTATTTATGAGGCACCCTGTGGGAAGTGGCAGGCAGTCTTAAAATTTAATGGCAGGTATTTTCACCTCACAACATATTAGTAATGCTAAAGAAAGTGACACTGCATCACAAAGTCAAACACAAGCTGACATTCCACTCACATTTGTACAGCAGGAACAACCCTGCACCTCTACACCATTATCTCCACACAGAAGAATGCTTTGAGGATGATGACAGACATTCTGAGACCACAGGGTCCACAGTGGCACCATTACAAAGGGTTGCTAGAGGCAGGAATTATATCCAGCTACCCCAGAAACATATAAAGCATTGGCAGCCCAACAAGAAATGTGTCATGACATTGTCAGGGCTCAGGCCACTACAACAGAAAGTCAGCTAGAAATGGTCGGAGTCCTCCAGGGTATGCGTGATGATTTCCAACATTACTTTGAATTGGCAGATACAGGGATAAAGCCATGGTAACACTGATGCATAGTATAGTGGCACATCAAGCAACAGTTGCAACCTCCATTCGTACACTAGTTATGACATACCAGAGTCAAGCTGGAGTCAGACTTACGAGGGGCAGGGGATGGGGTACTGTGGAGGCCTGTGGGGGAAGATCACATGATTACCTCAGTACCCCAGGGATTACCTCAGTGTCACTGCTCAACAGAGGCACAGCAAAATAGTGGGTATAGTTCCCCATACTAAAGGGGTGGCGTAAGCCACAAAACTATGGGCTAGGCTTGTAAATGCCCTCGGGCAGATAGCCTAGTATGAACCTATGAACCTATGAACTAGCACTGCTTCTCAAGACAGTAATATCAGTACTCACAGTGACCAATCACAGCACATTTCTCACAGGCCGTAATGATCATGATCACGCAGCAGTGTCAGGTCACTGACAGCAGGATCACCTTCCTCCAGAAGATCATACAATTGGACTAACTCACTTTAGAGTTCTCAGGGTAGCCCATCCTCCCACATCACTTGCATCACCACCAGGCCTACCAATAGGAGGTATGTATGACTCATTTGATCTGGAACTACTGTAAATTAGATTCATTAATAAAACTTTCTGTTTAGTTGGAATGATGTTTTGTCAGGGCCAGGTTGTATATATATATTTAGTTATTCCCTTTACAGCTATTATTTACACCGTACTTTGAATTTGAATCATTTATAGAACTTCATGTTCAATTTGAATTGGACTGAGGTGCAGAGGGAAGTCTGTGTACATCTATGAAGCACATGAATGAACACTGGACAAAAAACAATGATACATGGATTACCATTCCTTCTGGTTGCAGTCAAATTATTAATCACAATAAGCAAACATTTTCAGGTGAAATGCATCATAACAAAATGACACATTCAAATAAGCATCTTACTATGTAAACTTAACTGCTGCCACTACACCCTCATCACTGCACAAATGATGACAGTTTCTGAAGTCAGAATTTATTTTGTATGACACTCAAAAACAATCTGATGTGTAGTACAACAGAATACAGTAAACAGAAATGCTATATATAACTGAATACCTCATTTTTGCCAGTATTGCTTTCTATTGATTTCCATTGTATAGGAAATAAATAATAAAAGCAAAAGTTATTCAGTACAGCAGGTAGAACTGTTGATCTCTTTACTGATTTGATGCCTTTCAGTATCACTGAGTGGGAATCAGTGAACAGTCAGGCAAACATGTAATAATACAAAACTATTTTAAGATGAAAGAGAGTGTCTTATGAAAATTGATAGCAGACCATGAGCCACACAGCATTGCCCACAAATATCACTGAATGCATCAATCATACTCATTTTTAATCACTAACCTTAATGTCCTGATCCATAGTTCTGGGCTAAACACTGCCTCTTAACCTGTGCAGCTGCATGCTGCACACAGGCCTGTTGCATGGGGTTCCTTACTACTGCTGCCAGGTGTTCATTAGTCATAGTGAGACTAGAAAAGAGAGCTGCAGTGACAGCATGAGTCATTTAACCACCAGACTGGAGCATGATCATATTATGCAGAATGCAACATGCAGTAAACATCCTGCATGCAGTAACTGGGTCATACTGAAGGGGACCCCAAAACTCTTCCAGGCATCTGAAATAGCTCTTCAGGAGGCCAAACACCCTCCCAATGGCAATACAAAATTTGGACAGGGGTGTGTTATATGTGTCCTCTGCAACTCCAGTAGGACATCTCACTGGAGTCATGAACCATAGCTCCAGTGGATATCTGGCATCCCTTAACAAATGAGAGGGAGAGAGAGAAAGGGAATGTGAACAAAAGAGGAAAATAAACATTAATATACAGCCAGGATGCTGGGCAGACATGCTGGTGATGCATGCCGTAGCATCACATACTACCTGGCAGTTGATGTAATGGTAACCCTTCCTAGTGTGGTACTGCTCACCCTGTAGACCAGGAGGTGTCTTAATTGCAACATGGAAGCAATCTATCACACTGAGTACATCAAACAAAATGTGCCAGTCTATAAAAGGCACTCATAGTCTTGGCTTGGTCCTGAGGTGACACCAGGAAATAGATGTACTGATCCACGTGTGCCAAGAGTACATCCAGGAACTGTTTTAGTTTCCATGAAGCAGAAGCTTGTGAGATCTTCAGCATGGTCCCCAGCCAGTATCTGGAAGGTTTCCTTAACAAGTATAGTGAAGGTTATACATACTTTGGTGTCTACAGGAATAGGAAGTCCATGCAGTCCTCCACTATCCCTATGGGGGTCAAACATGCCTGCTAAGACACTGATAATGTCCTGCTCACTCTAAACCTATCAAGAATGTCTTGATTATCAAAGTTATAATGAGTAATCCTTTGTTTATATGTTCCTATTCTTGGCAGGTGAGCATCGCTGGGTGCAAGTGGTTTTGGCCTGGCCAAGACAAACAGCTCTAACGTAGAAATAGCAAAGATTGCCACAAGAAATAGCATTTTTTTCCAATTGCTGTTCTGATGTATTTGGTGAGGTTTCCCTTTTTTATAATGCATTTGCAACCAGCATGCAAAAGCGGGAAAATGTGACTAAGAACTTTAAATGGTGTAAAATAGTCTTCATTAGCAGACGAAGACTTTCATCAGTCTTCATGTTCATCTCATTATCTGCACATTTCCATAAGGACATTCGAGGTCACCGCACATTGATGTAAATGGTTCTATGAACTGCGGCTTTGCTGAGCTCATTCGTGCACACCTCTGATATCCTTAATGCACGTCCATAACTGACTATAAATGCCAGCCTGTATGTATGTTTTTATGTGTACAATACATTCTATATTAGGTCTTGTGGCCTGATATAATACTACCCATAAAACTCTTCATATGTCCTAATGCTTGCTTACATGCTAGCATACACACTTGGGTGTGTGTGTGTGTGTGTGTGTGTGTGTGTGTGTGTGTGTGTGTGTGTGTGTGTGTGTGTGTGCAGATGTGTGTGTGGGTCTTTGCATGAGCATCTGTGTATGTGCTTGTGTGTGCACGTGCTTGTGTGTGTGTGGGTCTGTACATGTGTGTGTGCATGCTTGTACATGCGTATGTGTGTGTATGCACGTATGTGAGTGTAAGTATCAGTGTAGGCTACAAGCTGCAGTCTTCAGTTTGCAAAATGATTTGATGTACTTAAATTTCTGCTAGCACCACCGCAGCCCTCACCCCAGCTAACCTTGCATGAATAGAATTGACACATGTCAAGGATTTACAAATCAGTAAGTTATTAATGCATTTGTTCAGTGCTCGTTTCCACAGAACTATAGGATTTACACGACAAGCTATATAATTTCTGAATGCCTTTTAGTGTGCTACATTTCCTTGGTAGTATTAAGAGATATAAAGTATCTCTTCCAAGTCTGAGTTTACAGTATATATATTACTTGAAAAACGTTATATTAAATCAGAAATAGTATGTTGCTCATGGAGCAGATATTTTATAGGTCTTGGCAATTTCTACATTAGTTTAACAAGTAACACTTCATTGTTATTATGCAGCAGTTTAATAAATTGTCAGACTTTATCTAAAGTGAATTTGACTGCATATTTGTCCGTTTACTAACTAACTTAATGAATCTGAAAATCTATGTGTCTTCAATTAGGAGTCCACTGTTGGTATTAACAAGCTCTCCACAGAATATAAGACATGTCAGTCTTTGGTTAGTACCTTCTTTAAGAAAACTCATATGGGTGCTCTGATATGATCACCAGAAATGGTCCAGGAAAAAGAAAGAAAAACAATGGATTCTGAATCTTGAGAACGGACATCCCTGCATTTTAACAGACCTGAAACAGAAGAAAAGAAGGTACAACCAGTTAAATCACCCGTACAGCCGTTACTGCTACAAACTATGACAAATCAGAACTTACACTGCAGATCAATGTAAGGTCAGACTCCCCTATAGTAATTACGGCATGGTCAGGGTGGAGACAAGTCCAGCAACTGGTATAAACAATGCACATCTGCCTCCGAAGGAAACAGAAGCATAGAACCGTGTCAGCAAAAACAAAAATTATGTACTCCAGACATGCCTGGGCAGGCTGACAAGAATAAACATTCTCCATCACATGTTTTAGCAATTCCATTGAGCAATAGTCTATAAACATCTGCTACACTGTAAAATTTTTATATTTGTATATATTTATTGAAATGACTCCATTCTGTTTAAATGCAGCATACTGCGTGTATTCTCTAACCTTTGCTTTCCTCGCATGTATTGCTATATTGTAAATAAACTGCCACACTGCTATTTATTGGACTATTTTAGCTAATAATCTACACTGAGGATTGTAAATAATTATATTTATTGTTGGCTAATGCTTTCAAACTGCTTTTACATCTAAATGTAACTAAGATACACTGTATTCAGTTCACTGCTCTGTTATGTCTTTTTTATTGTGGTGGCCTAAACTGGGAATAAAAATGGTTCAGACTTGCTGCTCTGGAGGAGTACAGGAAAGAAGCCCTAACTACAGCCCAGCTGACCTGGGTTCAGTTATTGGCATGAGTGACTGATGGAATGGCAGGGAGGGATGGCACACCCGTCCTGGGAGGGAGGGTGTTCATTGATGATGCACTCTTTGGGGAGGTGTGGTTCAAAGAGGGTAGTTGTCCTCGAATGTAGTCAACAAATGTGGCAAGTAGGCATGGCATATAAGTAAAAGAAAATTCCCCGAGGACAAAAGCAGAGTTGGATGCCCTTAGGATCCATGACTGGCCCCAGCAGTATCACAGTAAGTCCATGTGGGGGGAGGAGATAAAACCTGGTAGATCAAAGGTGAATGTAAGGCATTTGAGGCTGGACCAGTTACATGATGTCCCAAGCAGACCAAAAAAATCATTTGGACTTTGTTTCTGACAAATGGGGATTTTAATTAAAAACTAAGAGTAAAAAATGAATCAACTCAGTCATTTAATCATTCACCATTCACTCTCTGATATCCCCTTTATTTATGTTTGTTGAACAAAGTAGAGCACTGATCTCCATGGACTTTCTTCAGACTTGGCCTGGCAATGGAGGCTAAGGGAATCAAACCAGAAGGGACCACAGGAAGCAGTTCATTACATACCTCTCAACCACAAGGAATCTAGACAAAGTCTAAAATAATGGGATGACAAAGGCCTAAAAATAGAGACAATTTCTAAATACTGCTCTTATAAATTTAGAAAGTTGCTAGAATAACAGGATTTGTGTTAGCATGCATTTTCCAAAAGATATGATGTCTGAAACTCAAATATATGCCATTATTTAGTGGCATCAGTCCCAAGTGATTTGACAGAAAACATCACATTTTATGAGGAACAGACCAAAAATATGAGGCATAAATCTGGACATTCTGTGAAAATCTGGACACCTAAGAGGTATTACTCAGCAACAGATCCTTAATCCTCTGTGCCAACTGCCATGACCCTGCACTATATGAGACCAGAGGGGAGCCAAAGTCTATCCCAGCAAACAACAAACATATCCCAGAAATAAAAGGCCTGAGACATAGTACAATTCACACTGTGGAACAAACAAAGAAACGAGGACATCATAGCAGAAGTCCAAGTAGCTCCAATTTCAGAGGTGAAAAAGAACAGATTATGGTGGTTCCCATGCATTTACAGATAAGCAAAAGACAATCTGGTGAAGGAGATTTGGAACAGACAGGAAAAAGGAAAGAGGAAATAAGGGCATTCAGCAAAGAGATGGACGGGTTGTGTGAGAGAAGACCTGCAACAGTTGGGCATGATTGTTAAAGAAGGTAGGAGAGTGGCATTAACAGAAGGCAACAGCTGACACGACACCATGAACCCACGGAGAAAATTAGAAAATGGGAGGTGATGATAATGATGAAGATGATGATACCACAGAGACTCAATTCTATATAGGATGACAGGCCATCCAAAGACACAAGCACACACACACACACACACACACACACACACACACACACACACACACACACACACACACACACACACACACACACACACACACACACACACACATAATCACGCATGCACGCATGTGCATACACACACACACACACACTCACGCATGCACGTGCACACACATACACACACACACACACACACACACACACACACACACAGTACAAACACTTGCTCACACAAATACACACACACACTCATTTATGCACACACCCAGTCGTGCATGCACGTGCACACACACTACAAACACTTGCTCACACAAACACACACACACACAGTACAAACACTTGTTCACACACACACACACACACACACACACACACACACACACACACACACAAACACTACAAACACGCTCACACAAACACTCACATTATTCCCCCACACACATACACATAACTACTGATAATTTTGAGAACTGCTATTTCATCCATAGTCAAGGTTTTGGGATATGGAAGGAAACATTAACCCTGGTGAAAACTTCACTAAGACACAGAAAGAACCTTCAAACTCTACGCAGAAAGCATCACATCCAGGAACCAAATAGATTAATCAAGTCCTGCAAGGCAGCAATACTAGCCTCTGCAACAATCTGCCACTAAAGTGGATGATTTAGTGTCCCGAAAGCCAGACAATCAACTCTTTGTAGTTTTGAGACTGAACAGTGAGAGAGATCTTTTTTTTAAACAAGAAACATCTTTATTAAATTATCATGTATGACATAGCCCATATTACATTTATATAAACGAAAATAAACCATAGCAACACAATCTCAGTTGCAAACATTATACATTCCAAACGGTGACAACACAACTGTATCTACAAACATTATACATCACTTATAATATAACCAGTCATTGTTAGTCAGCCATTACACAGCTCATTCCAATCCTGCCTTCTTTTAAACTTCCTTCCTCCTCGACATATATCGAGCCCATATTTCCCATTTTTCCTATGTAATTTGCTCCTACCCTTTTCTAAAGATCCCAGTTTCAGTTGTTTTATCTCTGTTACTATTTTTGCTACTTCTAGTACAGTTGGTTTAGACTTTGATTTCCATTTTCTAGTAATTGCTTTTTTGGCAGCCACCATAATTAGACTCAGCAAGGCCTTACTATACCTAGGCAATTCTGATTCTGTATCATAGCTCAAAAAAATAATTTCCCTAGTTACTTCAATTTGCTCATCCAGCATCTCCAACGGAGCAGTCTGCAGGGAATCTTTAAAGTCTGCCAACTCATTACAGTCCCAGAAATATGTTCCCAGTTACCTCTTTCTTCCATACCACACCTCCCACATTTGCTGTATACCTGAGGAAAAATTCTTTATAGTCTGCTTGGGCCAACCAGTAGTCCTTCCTAGCTTGGTCAGTCTTTTCAATCTCCCACTTCTTCCTGCACTCCTTCTTTCTTTTGATTACTTCCTGCACTTCTGCATTCCACCACCAGTTTTCCTTATGTACCTTATTTCCATACCTGGCTCGGCCACATATCTTTTCTGTAGTCCTAACACATGCTGTTTTTAGGCGCTGCTACTCTTCAACTCCGCCTATTTCTTCCTCTTCTTGGGGTGCTAGAGCCCTGAGTAATTCCTTGAACTGCTGTACTTTCTCTCCAGTCAAGTTCCAGGTCTTCAGCCTGGTCTCTGTTGACCTTAGAGCCTTCTCTGACCACTGCTTGCAGCTGATTGTGGCAACTACTGGTTTATGCTGTGAACTGATGACTTTGCAATCATGGATTCTACCCCAGTGCCTTTTCCTTACTAGGAGGAAGTCTACCTGAGTTGCATGTTGGCTACTCTTGTATGTGATCTTGTGACTGTCTCTCTTTCTGAGCCATGTGTTGGCTACTATCAAGCCATTTGTCAGAGAGAAGTCTAGAATGGCTTCTCCTTCTTTATTCCTATTGCTCCACCCATATGGACCCAGGCAGTCCTGCTATCCTGTTCTGTCTGTCCTGATATGTGCATTTAAGTCACCCATTATCAACACCAGTTCATGTTGTCCTGCTTTTTCTAGTAGGTCCTGCAACTGCTGTCTGAATGCACTCTTTTCCTCACTGTCACAACCCTGCTGTGGGGCATAGGCTGAGATTATGAATACCGTCCTATCATTACACTGGAGTCTGATTGCCATGAGTCTGTCATTAATTCCGATGATATCCCTCACTGACTTCTGAAGCCTCTGTCTCACCACAATTCCTACACCATTTCTAGCCTGTCCACCACCTAAGTAGTAGAGTCTGGATCCCAAGCCAAGTGGCTTTGTTGCACTGCCCTTCCATCTCGTCTCTTGGATACATAGGATGTCCAGCCTCCTCCGTATCATCATGTCATCCACTTCTAAGCTGCATCCTGTCAGTGAACCTATATTAAGTGTAGCAATTCTCAGTTCATGTTTGGCAGGTTGGTTGGTTTTATGTCCAGCTTTCACTCAACAGAGCTATCCCAGGTAACCCAGGCTGGGCAACTAGACCCCGGCCAGCCAGTAGCCTATTGACCCAGGGCTGCTGGGCTTTTTTTTTTTTTTTTTTTTATGGCGGGCACACACTGGCCAGTAGGGGCACATATACCCCTCCCACCGTTAGCATGGGTCCCTGGCGTGGGTCAGAGAGTAGGCCGGGTCCTCAACCCACTTATCACCGGTAACTACCCATGCCCATTTTTTGGCGACAGTCAACATGACCGAATCACCTAGAGCCATATTTTACACCGTCGAGTGGCTAGCCCTGCCACGGCGTGCAGTTTGTGATCCGTGTTCTCCTAAGAAACTAAGAAAGAAGTTGCAATAGCAAAGAATAGGGCATCAGAGGCACTCTATCAGCTTCTGGAAAGTGACTCAGTAAGGGGCACAAAGAAACTATACCAGGTTGCAAGGCAAAGACAGAAAGATAAAGAAGATAGTCAGACACCCTTCATAAGGGATTCCAGCAACAACCTGCTTACCAGCCCACAGGACATCAAAGGCAGATGGAAGGAGTATTTCCAGCAGCTTCTGAATGAAGAAAACCCCACAGAAGTGGTACTGCCCCAGAAACAGCCTACAATGAGAGTAGAAGAGGAGCCCAGCTTAGAAGAAGTAAGAGCAGCACTAAGGAAAATGAAGTCAGGGAAAGCAGCAGGCTCAGATGAGGTCACAGCAGATATGATAAAGATGCTGGGTAAGCTAGGGGAGAAATGGCTCCTGAGGGTACTAATTGCAGTGTGGAGAGAAAGGCATATTCCAGATGACTGGAGAATAAGCATACTCGTGCCAGTGTACAAGAACAAAGGAGACATCCACAACTGTGGACAGTACAGAGGCATCAAACTCCTACCACATTGCATGAAAGTTCTGGAGAGGGTGATTGATAAACGGATACGCAGAGTAGTAGAATGTAAGATGGGAGATGAACAGTTCGGATTCAGATCAGGATGCAGCACAATTGACCCGATGTTTGCATTGAGACAGATACTTGAGAAGAAACTAGAGAAGAGGAGAGAGTCAAACTGGGCTTTCCTAGACTTGGAGAAAGCATATGACAAGGTCCCAAGAAAGCTGATCTCCGTTGCTTTTTTAAATGCTGTCTCGCTATGTTAAACCCATTTAACATAGCGAAACAGTAAAAAGCAATGGAGATCTTGCTTTCTCAGTTGCTTTTGCCCACAGCTCTGATGTACTGTGTAGGCATACGCATGCGCAGTATATCAGAACTGCCACGGAAGGAGGCATTATACAATGCCATTATTTAAGAAAAGTAATTTTTTTTTTCTTAAATAATGTCATTAGATATAATAACACGCCTGGGTGTGGGTAATGCTGGATTTACCCACGGTTAGCTTTGTTTGGTCCCTCAGGCTTCGCCCTCGGAACCAAACCACACCAACCGTGGGTAAATCCAGCATTACCCACACTCAGGCGTGGGTTATTGCTATAATAAGACACAATTATATGGATTAAAATATGGAAGTGATAACCATGAGAGATCAAAAACAGAAATCCATAGTAAAAACATTAAGCTGCTTGAGATGCAGTACCTAAAAGGACTGGGGGTGTCATAACGCCACCCCCCCCTAGACTTACAAGCAAATCCTGTAATATGGGGGGGGCAGGGGACATCACTGGGGTTGTCATAACTCCACACCCCCCTAGACTTATAAGCAAATCCTGTAATATGGGGGGGGGCAGGGGACATGACTGGGGGTGTCATAACTCCACACCCCCCTAGACTTACAAGCAAATCCTGTAATATGGGGGGGAGCAGGGGACATGACTGGGGTTGTCATAACTCCATACCCCCTAGACTTACAAGCAAATCCTGTAATATGTGGGGGGCAGGGGACATGACTGGGGTTGTCATAACTCCACACCCCCCTAGACTTACAAGCAAATCCTGTAATATGTGGGGAGCAGGGGACATGACTGGGGGTGTCATAACTCCACACACCCCTAGATTTACAAGCAAATCCTGTAATATGGGGGGCAGGGGGCATGACTGGGGTTGTCATAACTCCACACTCCCCTAGACTTACAAGCAAATCCTGTAATATGGGGGGAGCGGGGGACATGACTAGGGTTGTCATAACTCCACCCCCCCTAGACTTACAAGCAAATCCTGTAATATGGGGGGGTCAGGGGACATGACTGGGGTTGTCATAACTCCACACTCCCCTAGACTTACAAGCAAATCCTGTAATATGGGGGGCAGGGGACATGACTGGGGTTGTCATAACTCCACACTCTCCTAGACTTACAAGCAAATCCTGTAATATGGGGGGCAGGGGACATGACTGGAGTTGTCATAACTACACACTCCCCTAGACTTACAACCAAATCCTGTAATATGGGGGGGGCAGGGGACATCACTGGGGTTGTCATAACTCCACACCCCCCTAGACTTACAAGCAAATCCTGTAATATGGGGGGGCAGGGGACATGACTGGGGGTGTCATAACTCCACACCCCCCTAGACTTACAAGCAAATCCTGTAATATGGGGGGAGCAGGGGACATGACTGGGGTTGTCATAACTCCATACCCCCTAGACTTACAAGCAAATCCTGTAATATGTGGGGGGCAGGGGACATGACTGGGGTTGTCATAACTCCACACCCCCCTAGACTTACAAGCAAATCCTGTAATATGTGGGGAGCAGGGGACATGACTGGGGGTGTCATAACTCCACACACCCCTAGATTTACAAGCAAATCCTGTAATGTGGGGGGCAGGGGGCATGACTGGGGTTGTCATAACTCCACACTCCCCTAGACTTACAAGCAAATCCTGTAATATGGGGGGAGCGGGGGACATGACTGGGGTTGTCATAACTCCACCCCCCCTAGACTTACAAGCAAATCCTGTAATATGGGGGGGTCAGGGGACATGACTGGGGTTGTCATAACTCCACACTCCCCTAGACTTACAAGCAAATCCTGTAATATGGGGGGCAGGGGACATGACTGGGGTTGTCATAACTTCACACCCCCTAGACTTACAAGCAAATCCTGTAATATGGGGGGCAGGGGACATGACTGGGGTTGTCATAACTCCACACTCTCCTAGACTTACAAGCAAATCCTGTAATATGGGGGGCAGGGGACATGACTGGAGTTGTCATAACTACACACTCCCCTAGACTTACAACCAAATCCTGTAATATGGGGGGGCTGGGGACATGACTGGGGTTGTCATAACTCCACACTCCCCTAGACTTACAAGCAAATCCTGTAATATGGGGGGGGGCAGGGGACATGACACAAGGGATGCTCTCTTTATATCTTGTCTTGAATAAAGTTTTTTTAGCACGAAAGGTCTGTGGGTGGGAGGAACATCAGACACCAGTAATACTTTCTTTATCGTGTGCCCTAAACGTACTTAAAATATAATAAAAAAAATCACTTTTCAGAATGAAAAATATAGTGCAGGGGCGCATGAGACACCAGGAGAAACTCTCTTTATACTGTACCTTAAAAGCACACAAAAAATAATAAAAATAATATTTCAGCATGAAAGGCGTTGGGTGAAAAGAACATTAGACACCAGTCGTACTCTCTTTATCTTATACATTAAAGGCACTTAAAATATTATACAAAATAATTTTTCAGCATGGAATATATCGGGGACACTAGATGCCAGGGATACTCTCTTTGTATTATACCTTAAAAGCACTTAAAGTATAATATAAAATCATTTTGCAGCATGAAAGATGTGCCTGAGTGGGGGGACCACTAGTTACCAGGAATAACTCTTTATATTGTGCCTTAAATGCACCTACAAAAGTTCAAACCTGTATCTTCAGCACTCACAAATAGCCTTAGCTCTCTCTTCCACCACTATACACAGGGATAGTACTTACAAATTAACTGTTTGAAAACAAAAAAAGGTTAAAGTAAAAAGTAAAGAGAGATTTGAACCCTGCACCCTTGCCAAAGCTTTAACCAATCACTCTAACCACAGAGGCAATGCAAGTAAATAGATTTTTAACTAATAAAAAGGTATGAAACTCTAGTGTCTGGCAGTATTGACTTATTACAAATGACTTACAAATGACAGAGAGGGCAAATATAAGTGTCTGTGTGTATGCATGTGAGTGGGAAAGTAAATGAGGGGAACGCTTGTTCCAACACATTACATGGGGTGTAGATAAAGGTGATTCAGGGATATGCAAGTTAGCTGATAAAAGGTCTTTCCTCATTGCGGCTAACATCTCTGAATCAGAATTTCCTGCACAGTGGAAATAGTCCTTTTGGTTGCATCTCTGACTTCTGATTGTGGAGTTTTTTTCTGAATCTCTGGGCTGGTGGCTTTGTGTTAAATAAAATTAAGAATTCAATACACAGGAGGTTCAGATTCAAAAGTTTACTAGTGTACACCAGGAGGCAAAAAACGTACAAGTACAGAATTTTGTCTGACATGAAACAGGAAGCACACAATTTTATATAGGTTTAACATTTAAGCTATGCCCACCTTACTGACGTGATATGTCACAGGGCATATACATCACTTTAGCTTACTGTCTTCTATTCATAAAACTGTTGATGCTGTATATTTTAAAAAAAAACTTTTCCTCTAGATACAATATGGCCTTGCTATCCAGCTGGTCAGACATAATGTCTTTCTGTAAAGTTACTTCTTCAAGGTTTCATATCAGTTCGAATACAATAGCAGATTCAGTCTTTTAATAATCTTCTTTGTTCTCTGTTACACTTTCCTACCAGCTGCGTGCTTATCTCAATAACACATATACAAGGCCAAATCATTCCAACAGGAAAGAGCAGAAGATTTCATTATTTCACACATTTAATTTCCTGACCCAGCAGATAATCACTTGTGAAAAGCATAAACATTAAAACTTGCTAAGCTAGCAATTCTGCCAGGGTGGAAGGTCAGCTTTGCTTCAAGCCACACTGCAGTTTCAAAACTACTTACATTTACACATGAATTAATCCTTACTATTATATGATTAATAGAATAAAATGCATTATATACTACTTTGCTTTTAAACTAGCATTTCTCATGTATTCAAATACACATTTTTCTAACATTTTCCCCCCATTAATACTTTTTATTCTATTTTGAAGCATGCATAGTGTCATTTCATCTCCTAGCCTTTTCCACTTAGGATTTTCAGCTAGGTGAGTCATTCAATCTATACTTCAGAACAAATGTCATCTGAGATCAATCTTTCAATCTCAATATCTTGGTACAAAGTTTCAGTAACAGATACATCAATAAAATCTTTGATTAATCTTTTCATGCAGGGAATTCCACAGCAAACACATGCTCCTATTAGGAGTATACCCACACAAATGGCAATCAGAATATTCATTAGGATGGAACCCCACCCCCCAAATAGATTCTGGAAAAAGTCCGTCAGGGGGTTTGGGCCTGGTTCAGTCATGGCTGATACTTGCTGAATTTCCTCTAGGTGGTTATTGATCTCATGACGATTGTCAGGAATATAAGCACAGCATTCTTCTTTGATAAGCGAGCACGTACCACCTCTCACCGCTAGGGTGAAGTCAAGAGCCATCCGATTTTGTAGCACAACAGTTCTCATTGCATTCAGTTCATCAGTCACCAGTTCTAGGGTGGAAAAAGTTGCATTACTCATTACTTTGAGAAGTTTTGACAACTTCCTCAGCTCCCAGATCGATTTGACTGCTCCATAGGCTGGGAATATTCCTGCCCAGGATATAACACTGTCACTCAAGTCCATATGAGTCAATTTGCTTTTGTCTTTTACTGAATTGTGGTCTTTTCAGCCAGCTTCGATCTTTCCAACTGGATTCACAGATTTTTCAACTGGACCTTCGGGTTTTCGGGCTGCTACTCTCACGGTTCGTATCTTACCCAAAGGTAATTCTGTAGTATGTCTTATTGCCGCAACCAAGTAACCCAAAAAACAACTGCCAGACCAATTCTCAGGTAACCATTTATATGCCTTTTTCCCACAAATAAAATAACAGTTTTCTACTTTAGTACTAATACGCATCAGCCCTGCATGAAACATTTTCTGATCTATAACTAACAATTGTTTAAACAAAACTGGATTTTTGTGAATGTCATTCATAGTTGTTTTCAATGAGTTCAAAATACGAATCATAATTAGTATTGCAAAAGGTATTACCATTACCATTCTTAATGTAACATCGGTAAGATATGGTTATATTACAATTGCTCCAGCCCACCTGGAAGGTATCATTTTTATAAAAACATACAATTTCTTTTTGTGTGACAGGTAAAAATAAAGCTATTTTGTCCTGTGATCTCACAGTTCCTGTATAGAAAAGTAAATTCTCCCAAGTCTCATTTATCCCCAAAACTACAGCGGACATTATCAGTCCTCCATATGCTGTTGGTATAGCTGTACAAACCCAGCAATTTGAAATGTTCATAGTCTCTGCATATACACGTTTCATGGCTAGGTATGTGTTAAAATTTGGATGCCAGTCTATAGATGTTTCATCACGCCTTCCCACTTTCACTTGTGTGGTTGTGTGTAGGATAAACCACAACAAGAGAAAAATTGTTACAATTACAGTCAATAAATGTAAACTCAACAAAATGATTATGCAACATCTCTGGGGTTGATCTAAATTTCTATTCGCTTTGTTTTTGGCCATCTCGGTCTGGTTGTGTATCAGTCACAAAGTTTTTATCAAGTTGAAAGTTCTTTACCGGTTTACAATGTGTCAAATGAACCCAAGATGTCCTCTCGGCCACTCTGACTGCAGTAGGCGTTGCCAACAGAACCTGGTATGGTCCCTCCCACTTTGGACTCGCCCAATTCTTCCTTTTCGTCACTTTCAACCAAACGTATGTCCCAGGAGCCAAGACTGCTTCCACCGGTCTGGTCTGTTCCTTATCTGAAAAAGAGTTAAACTGCAAAACAGATTTATTTCTAGCTCCAGACAATACTATCAACAGCTTAGAAACAAGGCCAAGGCTGAATCCAAAATAAACAAACAAAACTATTTTCTTAGCGCCCAAAGGAAATATTCAAATAGTCCACAAAAATTCTGGCATGCCATTAACTCCCTACTAAAGCCAGGCAAAACCACAACCCCAGCACCCATCTCTACTAACAATACCCTAGACACAGCTTCTCAATTTAATAACCATTTTACTAAATCCATCTTGGCCCTGTCCAGTCAAATAACCAAAAACATTCTACCTCAGTCACAACATAACCTATTCCACACCACCCCTCTTTCAGCCTATCACCAGTGCCCACCTCAACTATCAAAAACTCCTCCTAAAACTAAAGCCAACCACACTAGCAGCTGATAACATACCTGCTGCATACCTAAAATGGCTAGTGACTCCTTATCATATCCTGTCTCCATCCTTATCAACCGCTCCATACTAGAATCCTACATACCCAAACTCTGGAAAGTATCTCGCATCATTCCTCTCCATAAAGGAGGTAATTCTTATGAATTCTCCAACTACCGACCTATTGCCATCCTTTGCCCCTTATCCAAAATTCTTGAGAAATGCATCCACTTGCAAGTGATGACATTTCTTAACACACACAATCTACTATCTACCACACAACACGGTTTCCGTCCACATCACAGCACTACCACAGCCCTTTTATCTTTCACTAATTATATAAACCTTCACAGGAATGATAACAAATATGTATCAGCCATTTTCCTAGACCTCTCAAAAGCATTTGATATGGTCTCCCACTCCATTCTACTAGACTCACTAACATCATTATCCTTCACCTCCTCTACTATGGCCTGGTTCAGAAGCTACTTGTCTGACAGGCAACAATCAGTCCAGTGGAAAGGAACTCTGTCTACACAACTTCCAGCCACCATAGGTGTCCCACAGGGCTCTATACTGGGCCCGCTGTTGTTCTCTATTTTCACAAATAACCTCAAATGCTCTACACAACATGCCACACTCATACAATATGCAGATGATTCAACTCTGATCTGCTCCGCCTCATCTCCCACCACCCTACGTACACTCACTCAAGATACCTTTATCTCAGTAGAAAAATGGATATCTGGGATCCAACTAATTCTAAATCCCAAAAAGACAAAACTGCTACTATTTACCCCTAACAGATCAAAAAAAACCCTCTCCTTTACCATAACCTCTAATGACGGCACCACCATCTCCCCTTCTAACCACACCAAACTTCTGGGCATTGAAATAGACAATAATCTCCACTTTGATGTTCACTTCTCACATACCATAAAACTAGTACACAAAAAACTAGGCTCCCTATACAGGCATAAGTCCTTTCTCTCACAAAAAGCAAGAGTCACTCTTGCACAAAGCCACCTCCTCTCAACTCTATTATACGCAGCACCAATCTTTACCCAAATCAGACAATGTGACCTAGACAAACTAGAATCATGCTACAATAAAATAGCCAAGTTTGCTACTAACTCAACCTATAGAACCCATCACTGTGCTGCACTAAAAGAACTAAAATGGCTTGAGCTACCACAGCTACTTACCTATCACCAGCTGGGCACAGCCTACAATATTCTCAAATATCCTGAAAAAACCCCCTCATTATCCAACCTACTTACTATCTATACTACAAACCGATACCTAAGATCCAGTGAAAAATCTCTCCTCTCCATCACCAAGGCTAACAATAATGCAGGGAAAGCTCTACTCCCACACCGTTGCCAGAAATTGGAACTCTCTTCCCCTATCTGTGTCCACTGCCCCTCCACATCCATATTCAAAACTCCTCAAATCGCACCTTCTTAGTACATGGTTATGCCCTTGTATCACATAACCCTACCCATACTACTATTAACTCCCCAAATTCCCTCTGATCACATGCTGGAGCTCTGATCCCCTGTAGGCTTGGTCATCTGAAAGGGTACTTTTAACTGTAGAATCTTACTTGATATATTTTCTTTTCTTACCAAAGTATGACTGACATTGTCTTTTTACCCATGTTCTATATCTTTTACCTGGAGTGTTTTTATTAATTCTTGTTATATTACTATGCTCAGCATACATGATGTAACCTGTTTTGTGTATTATGCTGGATGTACTGTATTTGTATAACTTGATGTTGGAGCTTTTCTCCCCGGGCCTCCGCTGAAAATGGACCAGGTCCAGTCGGAATTTCCCGGTTAACAAATGTAAAATAAATAAATAATAAATAAAATAAATATTTGTTAACAGTTTCCTCATATAATTAGCTAATGAACTGTCAGCCTCTTGCTCTGCAGGCATGAGAGCTTTCCACTGAGGCACATAATATGCTCTCCCAAAAACCATTTCAAAGGGAGTCAAACCCTTTACATTTGGAACCGTTCTCATACTCAACAGTGCTAAAGGCAGACAGTGTATCCAATTCTTTTGGGTCTCCTCAACTAGATTCCTAAGTTTACTTTTGAGGGTACCATTGTACCTTTCCACCAGTCTTGCTGACTGTGAGTGGTAGGCACAATGGTTCTTTAAGGAGAAACCAAAAGATTTCCCAAGTTGGTGGATTGTCTGGTTTACGAAATGTGTGCCGTTGTCACTATAAATCCTTTCCGGAATGCCAAATCTAGGGATTACTTCTTTTATCAGGGCTTTCGCCACTGTTGCTGCATCCGGGTTTTTGGTTGGAAAAGCTTCTACCCATTTGGAAAACATGTCTACAATAACTAAACAAAACTTTTTCCCTTCACACTTATTCACTTCTATGAAATCCATACAAATAGTATGGAACGGATACGGTGGTATAGGAAAACGTCCTTGCTTGGTTTTAAATGCCCCTTGTGCATGATGCTTGTTGCAAGTATGATAAGCTGCACAAAATTTTTTTGTGTAGTTTATGTATCCATATGTTTGGAATATTCGATTTACTAACTGTACCATCCCCCCTGTTGAGACATGGCACTGCCCATGGCTCAACAAAGCTGCATATCTAAATAAATTAGACAGCAATATCGTTTTTCTTTCTTTGGAAATGTACAGTCCATTCTCAAGAATTGCACCTCATTTTACCCATTTTTGTTTTTCTGCTTTTGTAGCTAGCGTCTGCATTGTTTTTAACATGTCTAAATCTAAAATCTCAGAGGGTTGTAATTCCTCATTTAAAAGTAATGTTTCTGAGTCTGAGGCTGCTTGCTTTGCAGCTGCATCAGCTCGTGCATTGCCTTTCAAAATCTTATCTTGTTGTTTTGTATGAGCTACACATTTACAAATAGCTACTTTGGTAGGTAACTGAATAGATTCTAATAACTCCAAAATAAATTGTGCATGATTAATAGGTTTTCCACTAGATGTTATCATTCCTCTATTTTTCCATTGTTGCGCAAATACATGTACTGTAGAAAAAGCATACTGACTATCAGTATATATGTTCACACACTTGTTTTTTGCTAAAGTACATGCCCGCATCAAAGCTATCAATTCTGCTGCTTGTGCAGATAAGTTATGTGGTAAGGATTGGGCTTCTAGAATTTCAGTGTCTGTAACTACTGCATACCCCACCAGATTCTAGGACCCCTTCTGCATGAGCCGTCCACGGAATATGTCACCTCGGCATTATCCAAGGACATATCTGTGAGATCTTGTCTAGGTAAAGCTAACTGTTCAATTTCCTGCAGGCAGCTGTGTGGTGTGCCATCCGCAGGAGTTGGGAGTAATGTTGATGGATTTAATGTCGTACATCGTTCAATTGTCATATGAGGTTGGCTCAGCAGTATAGTCATACACGAAAGATGTCTAGCAGGAGAAAGGTATGCCACTTTTTCTTGCAGTAAAATTATTGCAACTGCATGAGGCACTCTGAATGTGAGAGGGTGGAATAGCACCACTGAGGCTGAAGCCTGTACTGCCATTGCGGCTGCAACTACTGCTTGTACACAGTGAGACAAAGATCGCGCCACTGGGTCTAACTGTGATTAATAGTAGGCTATGAGGCGTTGCTTGTCCCCATGTTGTTGCGTCAATACTGGCGTCATATATCCTTGTTTGCAATCTACGGTCTGAAAAAAACGTTTCTGATAATTTGGAAGTCCTAAAACTAATGAAGAAGCTATCAGCTGCTTCAACCTGCAGAAAGCCGTTTCTGCTTCGGTTGTCCATTGTAAAATATCTTGTGCTGCCATTGGTGTCTTATATATCAAGTCAGTCAGTGGAGCAGATTCCAAAGCATAATTTGGTATCCAGCTCCGGCAGAAATTAGTTGTACCTAAGAAAGACATCATTTCTTTCTTGGTTGTTGGTTTCGGTGCTTGCAAGATTGCTGTTTTTCTTTCCTCATCTAGTATTCTACCTTCATTGGATATTACATATCCTAGGTATCTAACTTGTTTTCTCCAAAGTTGTAACTTACTTTTGTTTACTTTGTGTCCTTGTGTTGCTAAAAATTTCAATAATGCTACAGTATCCTCCCTGCACTGTTGCTGGGTGGGGGCTGCTAGCAAGATGTCATCCACCTAAAGTAGAATTTGACTGCCTCCCGGTGGGGTAAACCCTGCCAGGTTGCTAGCCATTTCTTGTGCAAATATTGTTGGGCTCTCACAATATCCCTGTGGTAGTCGAGTATATGTATACCTTTTACCCTGAAATGTAAATGCAAACCAATATTGACTATCAGGATGTATAGGTATTGAAAAGAAAGCATTGCTAATATCTACCACAGAGAAATACTTCTGTTGTGGTTCTAAATCGTTTAACAAAGTATGTGGGTCTGGCACCGTAGGTGCTCTAGGTATTATTGCATTATTTACAGCTTGTAAATCCTGTACCATCCGCCATTCCCCGTTTGCTTTTTTAACAGGAAATAGGGGTGTATTACATGGTGAATAAGGAGATTCTACCAGTACTCCTTCTTTGAGTAATGCTGCTATTATAGGCTTAATTCCTATTTCTGCATCCTTTCTCAAAGGGTATTGTCTTTTTTGTGGTCTAAAAGCTGACTTTGTGGTTATTGTAACTGGTCCTGCTGTTCGAATAAGTCCTACATCTGACTTGCCTGTTGACCAAAGAGTTGTTGGAATTTCACATAAGGCCTTTTCTTCTTCTTCTAATAAAAATGCTAATCAGCTGTCCTCGCTAGATTGCAAGTGTACAGCTGGATGTGTCTGTGTCAACCAATTCAGTTTTTGTTTTTGTATCCCTTGTTCTGACAGTTCTAAATCAGTCTGTTTCTCCCATCTTGTTACTTTTTCTCCTAAATCTGCCCATTTGACACTTTTATTTTTTGTCAAGCTGACATGTGGTAACCAATTTGATCTATACAATGCAAGGAATTCTTGAGGTAATGAACAGCTAACTACACTGTTCCCCTCAGTATCCCAGTTCAAAGTACGCAAAACCAATCTAGTTGCACGATTTCTAAACAATTCTTGCTCATATTCTCTATCAGGTCCTGGTGTAGTACAGTAGTATAGAATACAGTGTAACAAATGCTGTCGATCAGTGTCGAGGGAGGGGGCTTTACTGATGGCTACGTTCATCAGTTCCTCGGTTACTGCCCCTGGACCAGTCATGACTAGGTCCTGGCTGTACCAGTAAAAAGTTTCACCCTTCGATCGCACTACAAAGGTATCCATTTGTCTCTGTGCCTCCATACCTTGTACAGTTGGAACTACTGCTATGCCAAATATCTGCATAAGGTCCCTGCCCAATAGGTTTACTGGACACTTTGCAGAAACAACAATTTTACTTCTCTGGGTCATACCTGAAACAGGGTCAGTTATTGCTATATCATGGGAAAGTGGTTCCCTGTATAGCTGTCCATTTGCGGCTTTTACTAGTATATAATCAGGTGATTCGGAATGTTCTGGTAACTTGGAGTGGTGTATCAAAGTCCGTGACGCTCCTGAGTCACATAGGAATTTGACTTCCCTTCCCTCCACCAGAAGTGTAACTTCCGGTTTTGTATCTGCTACGTAGAGCTCTAAGCTCAATAATGCTAAGTCCAAAACTTCACTTTCTTCATCCTCCATATCTACTTGCACTTCCTCAACTCCTTCTATCACATTTACATTTGTTTTTTGTTTATTAACTTTTTCTGATGATTTCTGACTTTCACATGATGTATCCTCACTATCATATAGTCAGTCCTCATCTCCCTTATCTTCTGTAATTACCTTTTTGTTTTGCTTACAATCCCTTGCTAGATGTCCCTTTTTCCCGCACTTGAAGCACTCACCTCTCTTTTTCCTCTCTTCAAAATCTTCTGATCGTTTATCAGACTGTTTGTTTCCCTGGGTATTTTTCTTGCCCTTTTTACCTGACTGTAATACAAATACTTCAGCTCCGTCTTCAGCAGTGAAGACTTGCGCCTTCTTTTTCTTTTTACTATTAAAATGTCTTTCAGCATGTCTAGCGTATTCGAGTAAGGCTTGTAGCCTCCCTGTTCGATGGTCTATCATATGCTTCGTAATGAAGCTACTAATAGGTGCAATGCAACCTTTCAAAAATGCATTTTTTCAATTGTTGTTCATACGGGGAATCATTCGTTTGGTTCTCAGGAACCGACATACCACTATGATTATTAAAACATTCTAATAATCTAGCATGATATCCATCTATTGTCTCATTTTCCTGTTGTATGCATTGATTAATGCAAGTCCAGTCTGCTCTAGGTTTCCATTTCTCAGAGATTCGGTCTGTCAGACCTTTCACTCTGTTGTCTAACTCTGCGTCACTATGTGGGAGTAGTCTAAGCTCTGCATTACGAGGATTCCAGGTGCCACAAATCATGTGCCAATCTGGACCTATAATTTGTCTTACTACTTTTTCTACTTCTTCCCCATTCAAGTGGTAACTCAATCTCATGCCTTGTAAATCTTCTAAAAATTTCGTAAAATTAACTTTCGGATGGGGGATTCCCTCAGTAGCTTTCCGGATATCCTCCGGTGTCCATGGTCTATATACTAAGAGTGTTGGGTCCTGCCCTTCTTGTCCTGCCTGAGGATTTGGAACTTCTATAAGTGGGCATATTTCTTCCTCACTCTCATCCTTTAGATTTCTCTCTATTTGGTATGATTCTGTGTCCCTATGTGTTTTACGTGTTCGGGACCTAGTCTCAATAGGATCTCTAACAAATGGCTGTGGTCTTGCTGAAACTTCAGGATAACGCAGAGGTGGACCAGCCTGTCCACTCGCTTCATATCCTGAAAAGGGTAAGGGAGGGGGCAAGGGAGGAGGAGGAGGAGCTGTTGCTATTACCAAGTTATTATCCTCTTTGTCTAAAAATAATGTTTTTGAATTTTTAAGCTTCTGTTCTCTACGATTTGCTTCCTCAATCCACCTGTATGCTTGAGGAATGCTTAGTTGACGTTGCTTTTTTGCCTGACCTCCCGCATCAGATTTAAGCTGTTTAAGGAGTTTAACTAGAGAAGTTTTATCTCGTTTACCATCAAATTCATATTTACTAACCCATTTCATATAATACCTAACATTATCAGAACATTGTAATTGCATGTATTTTGCGTCTTCGGTTAAGGGCGGATCTCGCGAGGTTTTAGTGCACTGATTACCCATGTCAAAGAAAATGTTACGTAACCTTTTTTATCACGTGATATCAAGTTCTCAGTTCCTGTTCACAGTTTATCTAGAATAACTGCCTACCTTATTCTGTTACCCTGATCTATGACCAAATATACAGTACTTCCTTTTGTCCCTGATCTGCAAAACAAATCTTGACAACAATATAGTGTAACCTAGTCCCTGATCTAAAACAGAAAAAAGGCAAATTCTTCCTACCTGAGCCTCCGGTATTGAACTGTCCAAGTTCCGCTTTTCGGCCACAGATCAGAAAGTGGCCAGCCTCTTTACACGACAATTCAGTCGGAGGTCTTTTCACTCAAGAAGAACCATTTCGGTAACTTCTGCGCAGTATTCGACCACCGATATGCTCTGATCTGCAGCTTACCAAGGGAATTCCGGCTCAAAGGACCAAACTGTTAAATAAAATTAAGAATTCAATACACAGGAGGTTCAGATTCAAAGGTTTACTAGTGTACACCAGGAGGCAAAAAACGTACAAGTACAGAATTTTGTCTGACATGAAACAGGAAGCACACAATTTTATATAGGTTTAACATTTAAGCTATGCCCACCTTACTGACGTGATATGTCACAGGGCATATACATCACTTTAGCTTACAGTCTTCTATTCATAAAACTGTTGATGCTGTATATTTAAAAAAAAAACTTTTCCTCTAGATACAATATGGCCTTGCTCTCCAGCTAGTCAGACATAATGTCTTTCTGTAAAGTTACTTCTTCAAGGTTTCATATCAGTTCGAATACAATAGCAGATTCAGTCTTTTAATAATCTTCTTTGTTCTCTGTTACACTTTCCTACCAGCTGCGTGCTTATCTCAATAACACATATACAAGGCCAAATCATTCCAACAGGAAAGAGCAGAAGATTTCATTATTTCACACATTTAATTTCCTGACCCAGCAGATAATCACTTGTGAAAAGCATAAACATTAAAACTTGCTAAGCTAGCATTCTGCCAGGGTGGAAGGTCAGCTTTGCTTCAAGCCACACTGCAATTTCAAAACTACTTACATTTACACATGAATTAATCCTTACTATTATATGATTAATAGAATAAAATGCATTATATACTACTTTGCTTTTTAAACTAGCATTTCTCATGTATTCAAATACACATTTTTCTAACACTTTGCCCCCCCCCACACACACACACTTCCCAGGAGTTGATTATAAAAATTAAGAGATGTAGCTAGAAATAAATGGGTGCCACCCCCATACTCTGTTTTTAGTTTATATTATTTCTCCTGCTCAATTACTCATTTTATGTAGTCAGTTATTTGTCAGGGAACTTTGCACTATTAGTGCATTATTAGTGCTGAGATTTGTAATAATTTAGAATGCGTTATTTGTTGTGTAACTTTGCACTATTAGTGCTCAGATTTGCAGTAATTTAGAATGTATTTGTCGTGTAACTTTGCACTTAGTGCTCAGATTTGCAGTAATTTAGAATGTATTTGTCGTGTAACTTTGCACTTAGTGCTCAGATTTGCAGTAATTTAGAATGTATTTGTTGTGTAACTTTGCACTTGGTGAATCAGGACATGCAACAGATTATCAAGGGGGAACTAAGGATAGCTTTGAAGAGGTTTAAGAATGGAAAGGCTATTGGTCCAGATGACATAGCTGTGGAAGCATGGAGGTGTTTAAGACAAATGGCAGTAGTCTTTTTAACCAGATTGTTTACTGTAATCTTGGAAAGTGGGAGGATGCATGAGGAGTGGATAAAATGAGTTTGGGTACTGTCTAGGAGTGGCCTTAGGTCAACTGATGCCCTAGGCAAAAGGGCTCCATGGCACCCCCACCACACTACCTGGTGCCCCCATCCTAGTCTTCCTACGCCAAATAAATACTGGAAAAGTGCCCCTGCTAGAGCGGCGCCCTAGGCGGCCGCCTAGTTGGCCTATGCCTAAGGCCGGCTATGAGAATGAGGGTGGTGTGCAGAACTGTAGTAACTACAGAGGGATAACATTCATCAGTCACAGCATGAGGTAATGGTAAAGTGTGGTGGAAGCTAGGTTAAGAAGGGAGGTGAGGATTACTGATCAGCAGTATGGTTTCATGCCAGGAAAGATCAGTACAGATGTGATGTTTACTCTGAGAGTGTTGATGGAGACGTACAGATGAGGTCAGCAGTAGCTGCATTGTGTCTTTGTGGATTTAGAGACAACATATGACAGGATGCCTGGAGAGGAGTTGTGGTATTGTATGAGGTGGTCAGGAGTGGCAGAAGAATCCATAAGAATGCTACAGGATATGTACAAGGCTAATGTGACAGCAGTGAGTTCTGCATTGGGAGTGACACATGCATTTAAGGTGGAGGTGGCAGTACATCAGGGATCAGCTATGAGCACTTTCTTACTTGCAGTGGCGATGGACAGGTTGGCAGACATGATCAGACGGGCATCCCTGTAGACTGTGCTCTTTGCAGATGACACTGTGGTCTGTAGTGAGAGTAGGGAACAGGTTGAGGAGACCCTGGAGAGGTGGGGGCATGGTCTAGAGAGGGGAGGAATGATGGTCAATAGGACTAAGATGGAATATATGTGCGTGAATGGGAGGGAGGATAGAGGAATGGTGAGGATGCAGGGAGTACAGTTTTCAAAGGTGGATAGGTGTAAATACTTGGGAACAACAGTTCAGAGTACTGGTGAGTGTGGGGGAGAGGTGAAGACGAGAGTACGGGCAAGATGTGGGTGGTGGAGAAGAGTGTTAGGTGTGATTTGCAACAGATGAGTACCATTAAGAGTGATAGGGAAGGTCTACAAGAGGGTAGTGAGACCAGCTATGTTATATGGGTTGGAGAAACTGGCAATGAAAAAAGAGACACAAGTCAGAGCTGGACGTAGCAGAGTTAGTGATGTTAAGATTTGCACTGGGTGTGACAGGGTGGACAGGATTAGTAATATGTATGTTAGGGGGGTCAGACTAGGTTGGACAGCTTGGGGACAAAGCCAGAGGGTGGCAGGATTATGTTGGTTTATACATGTGGTGAGGAGGTATGCTGAGTATATTTGTGAAAGGATGAGGTTGCCAGGTAAGAGGAAAAGAGGAAGGCCTGAGATAAGGTGTATGTATGTGGTGATAGCAGACATGCAGGTGGTTGGTGTGACAGAGCAAGATGCAGAGGACTGGAAGACATGGAGACAGATGATCTGCTGTGGCTAACCACTAACAGTTATGGGTCCCTATTAAATTATAGAATGTTTCAAAGTCCGAATGTCATATTGTCGACATCATATGATCGAACTTTGAAAAGTTCAAATGTGAAAGGCAATGGTTCCATACACGTATAATGGGAACATTTCCCTTTTCTGTACTGAAGTGCGGTTTCAGAGTTGGTATATTTAAGTAGGGGGGTTTGGGGGTGCATGGGGGTTAGCCCTCCTGCTCAGAGCATTAAGGTAAGTGTTTTTTCTTTTTACATTTTTATTATATATTTGAAGATTCAAGTTTCACTCATATGTTGTCGAACATATGAGGTTCGAAACTTTGAAGCTTCAAATATATAATATAGACCCATGGTTACAGCCAAAAGAAAGAGAAACTGATGTTGTAATGTCAGTGTTCACAGGTTTACAATTATTTGCCAGACATAACACAACTCTTGATGACATAACTACAAATATGAGCACACATATGGTCAGTGTGCATAACACTGGACAGTAGAATGGTATGAACTCAGTATATCACATGCAGTTCAACACACACAGCTGCGACAGTATTTCAGTATGCAAATACCCTGTATAGGTCCATCAGATGTCTGAGACAAACATGTATATCATATTTGTATTGACAATTAACATATCGATATCTGCAACATCCCAGTAGCTGGCCTAGCAGTGTCACAGCCAGTATTGTGCAGCACACACTCCAGTAGTAGTCATATGTGAGCCATCCTTTCCTGGGGTGACTCAGGGACCTGAGCTGTGTTCTGTCACTGCAGACAGACACAGATGCTATGGCCATAGGTTCTGCTCAGCAATATATCAGTACAGTATGTGTTTTTGAGACATAATATTGTTTGAACTTCCAATTTTCCATGTTTACATACCCCCTACTACATTCCATTACATGCTTAATTGTTTGACATACCTGTGGTTTTTTTTGGTTCAGTTGGTATAATCCATCAGTTTCAGTGTGTGTGTGTGTGTGTGTGTGTGTGTGTGTGTGTGTGTGTGTGTGTGTGTGTGTGTGTGTGTGTGTGTGTGTCTCTGTCTGTCTGTCTGTTTGTGTGTGTGTCTCTCTCTCCCTCTCTCTGGGACAGATGTAAGATATACATCTGTTTTGTATAGGCAGCAGCTTGCCTTTACTAGGTAATGCTCATGAGCGGCTGATGGCCTGTGCACCATTTGGAGTCCCCCACTTGCTAATTGCATATAGAACAGCTGTCATATTATTCCCATACCCAATAGCATGGAAACACACTCCTATAACTGAGTACTTCATGTGGGTGTTGCCCCTTTTCCTTGCCTGTGAGGAGGACTTCATGGAGGTGTGTGACAAACAGCATCACAGAGGGTAGTTAGAAATACCTCTTACAACAAACACTGTAGAGACAGCCCAACAAACTGGGGGAGAATGCTCCAGACATAGGGACAGAATGTAAGTATTGCTGTTATACAGTTGAAGTAATGTTAGTTTGATGGGGTTTGTGTGGATATGGTTGCTCTGCATGAATTTAAGTCTGATAGTGTTATTGGTTGACATAACTCTCAACTGTAGGGCTATCTGCAGACTGACCAGAGTTTGGACTCTTATATTTGGTGTGTTACTCACACAAATTTTGGCCTTGGAAATTCAGTAGCATACTCTGAGGAATGCAGCCAGTAAATGATAACATCCATGTGTGTTTCTGACTTCATATCCCTCAGAGCAGATATGTTAAAATAACTCTGTTACACCAGCAACTTTCTCAGTTTATAACAGCAATATGTCAATAATGCCCCCATGTTTGGGCCTCTGCCCCCAAGTATGTCAGACTTTGTCCAGATATCATGCTGTAAGAGGTGGATAGGTATATAGTGACTTCATTCCTGATATCATCCCAGTGATGTATCAGACTGCCAGACATCTTATGTGTAGAAGGCCTTATATATGAGGATAAAGCCTGGATGTTATGTGGGACTCTATACAGTTAAGAGGACTGTGAATTTCTGGCAATTGTTGGCAAACTGTCAGGATTGTGTAGCAGTGTATTGTGAATGTGTTATTTGGCCTGTGTAGGGAGGGGGTACCTGTAAGTGTTATGGGTCCTTTTCTATCTGACTTTGCATGCTGCTCCAGTTTCTGGTGCTCCATCAGCTGTATATGTTTGTAGGGACAGACTGACACATGTCCCATACCACAGTCAGGCGTCAGATGACACTGTGAATTGGGCCAGTATATATAGGGGTAGTGTGTGAGTGGCAAACATGCTGATGATTTTGTTCACACAGTCCATATACTCTGCTGGTCATATGGCTTACCGGTATGTCACTTTGAATGTGGTGAGATTGGTTCTGGGTATGCACTTTCACATTGGTGTCTGTTGGTCAGTGCTGTTACATCCCTGTAGTGCCTGATATATTTGCAATTACATGTGTATTCCCCATAGCAAAATTGGGTTAGTGTTGTGTCAGTCTGCCTGTAGTTTAGACAGTACTTGTTGACATGCCTAACAGCTTAGTGTAGTTTCCCTACTGTAATGTACTGTACTGTTGCCTGGCCCCCATACGTGTTGTGTACGTCTGACACATCAGTGGGATGATGTGAAGATTTATATAAGTAACTAGTGGGGAGTAATTTGGTTTTGGACATGGGCTATTCCAGTCAATATATGTTACAACAGACAGGAGGGTGTTACTGCATCAACTGTGTCACCTTATCTACTCCAGTATTTGGGATATGTTCCCAGTTTATGGCTTTACTCCCCCTTTGTAAGGCTTGGTCCAGATTTGTTGCACTAAGGGGTTCTGAGCATACCTCTCGACTGTCCAGGATTATTGCTCATATTTCTGTTCTGTTCCACAGAATCATTATTTTCATTGCTGTGGTAAATCACTGTGATGATGTGAGGATTTCTGTCAGTAAATGATGACATGCATTTCAGTTTCAGAATTCACATCCTTCTGAACATGCATGCGGACACAAACCCTGTTGTTGTCACAACATTCTACATTTATAACTACAGTACATACATCATGTCCCTGGTCTTGCCCCATTGTCCCTCCAGTGTGACAGCCTTTGTCCAGAATTCTTGCACCAAGAGGTGGATAGGTATGTTGCTGGGTATGACTCCACTACATATTATGAGTACATATTTATATATATATATATATATATATATATATATATGTACTGATATATATAATATATAATATATATATATATATATATATATATATATAATATATATATATATATTTATATATATATATATATATATATATATATATATATAAATATATATATATTTATATATATGTACTGATATATATATATATATATATATATATTTATATATATGTGATATATATATATATATATATATATATATATATATATATATATATATATATATATATATATTCCTTTTTTGATATATATACACATATTTATATAACAATGTATATATGTATATATTCTATATATGTTTGTTTTATATGTATAGCTCAATATATCTGATGTATATACTTTTTCATATTTATCTATCCTCATACACATCTATATGTGTATATTTATATATACTAAACATGACTGATTCCACAGTGTTTGTTCCCTACTATTCTATACCTGTACTGAATGATATATTTGAAAAAGCAGCATTCATTACTACAGTTCAGATGGTGTAGTGGTACATTGCTCTAACTATGGTGTACAGGGTCCTGTGTTCAAAGCTTGGCAGTGCTGATTATTTTGTTGCTGGGCAGTACAGTGGCTGATGGAAACAGGGTGATTAAGGCAGCTTTAGGCAGATGTAAGCTGGTGTGCCCAATGGTAAGCGATGCCAACACATGGTTAAATGGGAAACTGCTTAAACTGTGCAGACATCGCTTAACATCACGCAAACTCGCTTACTGCCACTTACTGCTGCTTACTGCAGCTTACTCCCACTTACCTCCATGCTAATTTCTTCAAAAGAAAAGAAAAAGGGTGATAAGAAAGTGGTGAAAAAGCGGGCACTCACAGGGAAAAACAATATGAAAGTTAGCTAGGGATGTGCAGGATGGGTGTATGGAAGGTCCGTTGCTGTCCATTTCTGATACAGCAACAGCTGTGCATTTGTACAGAATTTGGAGGTGAATTTGGACACACAAACCCCTGAGACAGGGGTGAGGACAACAGTAATGTGTTGCTATGCCAATTATATGAGATTACAAGTGTTCAGTGGACACCTGTGCAAAATGGACAGCTATGTATGGGGTGACATTTTTTTTAGGAACAGATTGCCTTTTTTTTTTTTTTTTTAATAAGGTGAGAGTGGGATGTTGGGGAAGGATAGTAGGTATATTTGGGGAGGTAAGTTGGATAAGAAGACAGACAAGACAGCAGACATGGGCGGTATATGACACATGTGGGGGGTTAACACCTTGGACGGGGTGGGTGGTTTTGAATCGGATTCCCACGAGCCCCCAAATGGACACAGTGGGACTGAGGTCTCCACCCATGGGCAGTCACCACTGTACCTTCATGACTCCAAAGGTGGCTGTGCTAGGGGCTGAGCAGGAGAGACAGGCTGACCCTCAAGATGCACCATGCAGCTCTCAAGCTGGTATAGCTGATCTCCGAACTCCTTTCGAAGCTTGCTACACATCACTCCCCGGACCTGACTACTGGTGATGGTGTCCTGCCACGACCTTTCCCGGGGAGGATATCCCCTGAGGCAGTTCCACCTGAAGGTGGTGCAGGACCAGTGGATGAGGAGATCCCCGGTTGGGTCCCAGATGTGCTGGGGCCTGGTGCCACTGCCAGTTGAGGCAGGACAGGTGGATCTGCTGGGATCAGCCTTCCCAGATGTGCTATGGTGTTGAGGTTTTACAACATATGTTGGTTAGTCATGAACAACACATTCCAGGATTAGTTATAACAGCATGCAAGGGTGTTCCCATTAACCCAAAACAACAGATTTGAAACAGTTGCTTAGCAAACAGAACACATGCATATATGAAACCACAGTGGGCATTATAATGGCATACAGGTTACATTGATAGCAACAGGCCACCAATGATAGTATTTGAACAGGAAACATTAATAATTAAATGTTTAAATATTTGTAGAACAATAGGACACATGTCCTAACATTAGGTTTGGTGAAAAACATACCCATTGATTTATGTGTTTAGATTATTGGTGCAGATAGGGTGGGGGGGGAGAGAGAAATGTCAGTTAACAACCGTATAGGCTTCAATTGCTCACAACTTTAATGTTTGTTGCTCTAATAGGTTCATAGGTTCATAGGTAGGTACTAGGCTATTGGCCCAAGGGCCTAAGTAAGCCTAGCCAACAAGGTTCCCTGGCTTTCACCACCCATTCTAATTATTTTCCTGTGCCCCTGTTGAGCAGAACCACATAAGTCATCCCCAGGGTGAATTTCATATTTCCCATCCACTCATCAAGATTTTTCTTGAAGAGTGCTAATAAGGAGCTCAGTTTGACATAGATGGGCAGTCTGTTCCAGAGCATGGGAAGTCTCTGGAACAGGAATCTATCCCTCCAGCATGTTCTGTTTATTGTGGTGACAAGGTTTATGTCCCTAGAGCATGTAGATTGGAGGGATTGGGATTTCTTTAGGTGAAGCATGTCCAAGAGCTCTGGATTTGACATAGCTTTGTCCATAGGTTCATAGGTAAGTACTAGGCTATCAGCCCAAGGGCCTAAGCAAGCCTAGCCAAAAAGGTTCCCTGGCTTACGCCACCCAAGAAAGTTATTTTCCTGTGCCCTTGTTGAGCAGAGCCACAGAAGTGATCCCCAGGGTGTATTTCCTATTTCCCATCCACACATCAAGATTTTTCTTGAAGAGTGCTAATGAGGAACTTTGCTTGACATAAATGGGTAGCTTGTTTCAGAATATGGGAAGTCTGTGAGACATGAATTTATCCCTCCAGCATGTTCTGTTTATTGTGGTGACAAGATTTAGGTCCCTAGAGCATGTAGCTTGGAGGGATTGGGATTTCTTTAGGTGTAGCATGTCCAACAGCTCTGGGTTTGACATAGCTTTATATGTTAGGCAGAGATCACCTCAGAGTAGGCGATATGCTATGCAGCAAAGCTGAAGTTTTTTGAGATGGTCAGTGTAGGGCATCTGTTTCAGGCCAGTAATCCTCTTTGTAAGGTACTTCTGTGGCCTTTCCAGCCGCTGCAGATGTCTTGTGAGGTACAATCCAAAAGAGTTGTTGTACTCTATAATGGGTCTAATGAGTGTCGAGTAGAGGGGAACAATGATCTCTTTTTTCCTGGATGAGGTGTGCCACATAGAAGGATCTCCTGACTACTGTGGTGATGTGATTGTCAAAGGAGAGACTACTGTCCACCTGGGTCCGAAGTTCTCTTATCACACATTGGCATTACAAAGACTGCCGCCTATGTGGTAGTTCATGGGTACAGAGTTTTTACCAAAGGGGATGACAATGCACTTTTTGGCATTGCGCTTGAGGCCATGGCTCTGACACCAGGCATCTGTCTCAGTGACTCCCTTTTGTAGGATGTCCGCATCATTTGGGGACTCTACTATGGCTCCTAGTTTGCAGTAATCTGCGAACTTCATTAGCCAAAGGTCTTCTGTGTTATCCTGTACTTCAGAGAAGTAGATACCAAACAGGAGAGGTCCCAGGACTAAACCCTTTGGTACTCCACTTGTCACTGATTTGAAGTCAGATTTGGAGTCTGCAACTTTTACAGTGTGGGTTCTGTCAGTGAGCCAGTTGGCAACCCATCTTGTGATGTGGGGATTTATACCTAGTTTAGTGAGTTTAGCTATACTTCCAGAATGGGGGATGGTATCAAAAGTCTTGGCAAGGTCAGGATAGGCTGTGTGAACCACCTTACCCTCATCTATGGCTTTGGTGACTGCCTCAAAGAAGTCAATCAGGTTCTGAAGGCATGATCTGCGTTCACAAACCTGAACTGGGTGGGGTCCAGAGTTTGGAGGTTACCAATGTCTTTGTTTATGAGTTCCATGATGATACATTCCATAGCCTTACAGACCAGGCTCATCAGGCTAATAGGGTGATAGTTCCTGGGATCAGTGGTGGCCACCCCTTTGTGGAGTGGGACAACTGTTGTTGTGCGCCATTCAGTGGGCACAAAGCCTGACATGAGGCTATGATTGAACATGGTGCTTAGGTGGGGAGCCAGTTTGTTCTGAAGTTCGTGTAAAACGCAGCCTGGGATGTTGTCTGGTCTCATGGATGCTGTGTTTTTGGCTTTAGAGAGTGCAGCTTTTATCTGCCTGCTTGTGATTACAGGGACTCTGCATTCTTCCTGTATAGATATGGGCCCTTTAGGGGGTGAGAGGGGGGTAAAGTTAGCACTGAACCTATCTGCCAGGATGTTGGCAATATCAAGTCAGGTCTGTAATTTTCGTGCCGTTGTGCTGTAACTCAGAGCAGATCTGGGTGTTGCCACTGAGATTCTTGACATAGCTATAGAATGCTTTGTGGTTGTCCCTAGAATCAGTGGCAATTTTGTTTTCATAGCTAGCTTTGGAGGACCTTATAAGGGATCTCAGCTTCTTACTGAGGCTGACCAGGGAGCTCTTCCATTCATGGGATTTTACTCTCTTTTGCAACAGTTTATTCCTTCTGTTGTAGAGTTTGTTTTTGGCAGTGGACCACCAGATTGGCTTCCTTTTTTGTAGGGTAGCATCTTGGTTCTGCTTGGGATAGCACGATCCATGCTCTCGTGTAAGTCCTTATAGAGTGCATTTGTGTAGCATTCAGCAGTCGTAACTTTATTGTCCATCTGCATGGGTGTCATAAAGTTCGCCATTTCTGTCTTAAGAAGCATGAAGTTGGCTTTGGAGAAATTTTTTACCATGGTTTCCTTAATGGGGGTGGGAGCGGGATCTGGATATCTAGGGTGATTAGCTTATGGTTGGATCTGACCAATGAGGAGTTGACTTCAGGTGTGAAACACCGGTCACTCATGTTGGTAATGACTAGGTCTAGGATATTGTTGCCCCTGGTGGGGGTGTGGATAAGTTGATCCAGGGCATTGGAATTTATGAATTCCAGAAAGCGTAATCATTACTCTCCAGGTATTACCTCACTTTACCTTGACCTATGGCCTTGGGTTGGGCAGTGGTATGTTTTTACACAGTATATAATTACAGCCTTCTTACAGCTCATTTATACCTTTTCTTACCTGGCAGACCCATGGAGGAAATTTTTGTTAACACTGCCTGACTGTTTCTACCCATATTCACATAGTCAAGGTTACATATGTGCACTCATACTGTGTGTGTGTGTGTGTGTGTGTGTGTGTGTGTGTGTGTGTGTGTGTGTGTGTGTGTGTGTGTGTGTGTGTGTGTGTGTGTGTGTGTGTGCGTGTGTGTGCGTGTGTGTGTGCCTGTGTACTACTGCCATACTCTGCCTTGATTTCTATCAGTCACCCTGGATGTTGGCGACAGTGACCACTAGCTGTGATGGCGTGACACTTGAGGGACATTTCTTGGATGAAACTACTTGGTGTATGTACTTATCTTGCTGTCATTTGCAGCCTTGGGGTTGGATAGTCAGTGTTGTACACAGTGTATCATTACAGCCTTCTTACAGCTCATTTATACCTTCTTTTACCTGGCGCACCTGTGGAGGAAATTTCTGTTAACACTACCTGACTGTTTCTACACATATTCACATATTCCTGGGTGAAATTATGCATACAGCTAATTACCACTCCCATGATTTGAACTGTGCCTGTTTGTGCAAAAAAATACAAGTTTGTGTTTCATCAGAATGAGTTATTGAGAAACTGCTGTCCCTTGTTTGACTGTTTTTTGCCTAATACTCTCTCAGTTGTACAATCTGACCTTGTAATTCTGACATTCATACATGGCAGATAGTTCTTATACTGTGTATTCATACTTTGACATAGCACAGTCTGGGAAACACTGGTTAACACAACATTACTATTCAGGGATCAGATCTTGGCGCATGGAAAATTTCATATAGTTAAGCTCCTGTTTTACAAATCCACAATCTTTGTCAGATGAGCCTTGATTATTTAGTGCTTTCAGAGCTATAGCTGCTGTGCAGAACCTGTACATATTTAGATTCATACCACCACATACCAAAGTAAACACAACCAGTCCGGGGTTTTGCATTTTATTGACAGGTACTGATACTTTTATTGATATATATCCCCTGTACATCACTATTACTTTGCTAATGTCTCATTTATTCAGTACAAACAATGCCCATTTTAAATGCTGACAGGTGACATTCTACTCCTTTCAATTTATTTGCCCTGAATACTACAAGCTAGATTTGTATTCACCAGTCTCGCAATGCAGCCTTAGCAGCCTGCTGGCGTGGACATCTAAGTTCACGGCCCTGACATCTGCAGCTGTACAGGAGATAGAGAAACATTTATGCATACCTATCCATCACATACACATACTAGACTTTGGCAAACACTAACTGATACTGATACATACACACGTCTGGGACATTCCCTGCCAATGCATCTTGGACCCACTGGTCCAAGAGCTCCCTCTTTCTACACTTCAAGTCAGTGAAATGGTGCTGGACCTGCTCACCAGTCTGAGGGATGCCAGTGGCACTGGTGAGATCACGTGCAAGACAGTCCCAGGCCTCTGCTTTGTATTGGGAGCCCTGGTACTGGTCCTGCAGCAGTCTCCCTTCATGGTCTTTTATTAGGAGTCCAGCCATGACCCTGGACTCCTGAATGCTCCAGCATTGTGCCCGAAAGAGCACACCATCACCAACACCAGCCATAGTGCCTGCAGTGATGAGCTACAACTGGTTATGGGCTGTATTCCTACCTGCGAGGTTTAAATAGAGCTGATTTCCTGCTCTTTGCCATGATTGGATGATTTTGAATATGCTGAGCTAAGCTAAGTGACAGGCAAACCCGCTTAGCACAGATAAGCATTGCTTAAAGGGGTAGATGCTAAGCACTATTTACCAGTGTGCAAATCTGCTTAGCTGCACTAATTATTGCTAAGCATTCAAATTTAAGCAATGCTTACAATGGCTAAACATAGCTGAGCACATTTTAGCATTGTTCAGCTTTCATTTTATGAACTATCAGGATTGTGGGGTTGATTCCTCATTAATGACATATTATGATATGTATGCTTACATTCCATAACATTCCCCTATGTGCTTTCCTTACATTATATTCTTGTGTGGCTATACTGTATGGGGCACTTGTGTTTATATGGGGTTTCACATCTTTACTACACTGACACCTCACATTTGGACCAGCTACACTACCCTGGTTAACAAATAAATATATATCATTTACTACCTATTTATAACAAAAGAATTTTTAGTGCTGCTTTCACATATAAAATGAGTGGATTGTAGTGAGGCTCAAACCATGAGTGACTGCATGCAAGGCAAAAGCTGTCACCACTGCACTATCTCACTTAGGGCTCTTTGGCTGTATATTTCTATTTAGCTCCTTCGGATGTTTAAGCTATGCTGCACAAAGCTACGTGATGTGCACACCCACTCAGCTACGCTTAAACTTTAGTGGGGACAGGAAAAAATAAATTATTTGTTTTATTTTTCTTAGTTTAGGGATATGCACATAGCTAACACTCATACCTCTCCACCTCTTAGAGCATCAGATCTGAACAAAGCCTAACATGATGAGGGGGACAGATTTTAAATATTGCTCTTACAAACTTTGGAAGTTGATAGAATAATAGGTTTTGCATTAGCATGACTTATTTGAAGGATGTGGCATCTTAGACTCAAATGTTTGCCATTATTTACTGACATATGAGGCACAAATCTGGGCATTCTGCGAATATCTGTTCAGTTGGTGGTTTGCTAACAGTGTCCACGGACACTGTTTTTGTTTTCAAAGTGCCGTACAGCACTTTCTGAGTGCAGGGGGTGTGTTTACTGTGCGAGTACTGCTCGGACACATCCCCTGCACTCGTTCACAGATCGTGCCCGTGCAGGTTATACAGCAACGTGCATTCATGAATATGCAAGGCGCGCTGCTGTGCTGCACAGGCATGATCTGATCCATGCAGGAATAGACATTATTACTGCATGGAGCTTTCATGAATCCCAGGGATTTTCTTTAACAATACCACTACACAAGACAAAAGGACACAAAATGCACACAACACAAAACATGAACAAAACACTCATACCTCTCAAACTCTTAGCACAAGAATTCTGGACAGATCCAAACAGGGTGGGGGACAAAGGCCCAAAAATATGGACAGATTTGTAAATATTATACTTATAAACTTAGAAAGTTGATAGAATAGCAGGTTTTGTATTAACATGCATTTTCTGGAGGGTACAAAGTCTGAAACTCCAATGTCTGACATTACTTAGTGACTTAAATTCCCAATGGCTTGCCAGAAAACCACAAACAGATGAAAAATATGAGGGTCTGGACAGCTGAGAGGTATAAAGCACACTCAGTTTATCTTACAGGTGCTGTTCCTTTATCTACCCTTGCCCTTATCCAACCCTCAGTCTAACTGTAAAGTATGATGGCTTGCATATTCACAATAAATCTTACACATCTTCACAACAGCCACCTTTTCATGCAAACATTAATATTAATTTTCTTGCACACTCCTACTTATCTGTACTATTTAAAACTAATTTCAAGCATGCATGATTCACACAAATGAATATTTATCTATATGTGTATTCTTTCTTTTTTATACCCACAAAAACTTTTCAACCGAATGAGTATTCATCCTTTTCAGTTACAACCATACATATGCAGTTTTCATATAAATATGTTTTATTAATTTCTTAATGAGATAAACCCACTGGACTGAAGTGTCCCTTTTGAAGAGTATAATTGAAGCACTGTCTGGTTAAGCAACTTGCTCATTGTCACAAAGTATGTAAATGGAGGTGGAGGGAATCAGACTAGCACCCTGGACTGCCAAACAGACAGTGCCTTCCAAACCAAATCCTGGCGGTAAATTCCCTTCCAGCGTTTGGGGAACCAACTCAAAAACCTCCATTAAAACCCTCACAAGTCTAAAAATTCATGGCTTACAGGAAAAAACTAGCAGTGCCCCTGTTGAAGTACCACTTTCTCCAAAAGTATATAGTAATGGAAAGATCCTTTGCAGTATCACACAACAGAAGGTGGTTAAAATGAAAGTAGGGCTGTCAGAGCTACTTCTTGTCTGAAGACGTCGCTTTATTTGTAAATTTTACTTTATATAGAGATGAGGTCTGCTTGAATAGTGTGTTAAAACTTGGAACAACATGCACTTATTTCAATTGTTCTAAGGGAGGGGTGTTCTTCAAAATAACGTTGGGTAGCACAATGCCAGGGCACTTCTATGGGCTAGGCTTGTAAAGGCTCCAGGGCCATTACCCTAGTATCACCTATGAACCTATGAACCTATGTCCACCCTCAGGGGTAGTACCATCGGTGGGGAATGGATCACCACTGGGGCGAGTAGTCCAGAACACTGCCTTGCCAAACAAGTTTTCCCTGTTTCCAAAGAGCTAACAGCTACATTTCAATTGCATCTAATAAAATATAACAATTCTGTTCAAAAAATCTCAAATATAAGTCCAGCAAACTGTGATTGAAAAGCAAAATCAAGTCCATTAAAAAACCCTCATGCCTTAATGTATCACCTTGTACACTACACTTATTTTTCTTTATTATGAAATCTTAAGTATTACCTAGGCACTGATACAACCTTCCAACAGTCTCATCTTTCTGGAGCCAATTTTGTGGCGCTTTAATGTATCTTTGTCAGATCTGCCTGGGGCGGGGTCCACATTCATCTGCTGATTCCTATAGCTGATAGTTCCAGTGTTAGATGTGTTCATCTAAAATGGATTATATATTGCTAACGATACAGGGTTGTTATAGTGCCTTGTGAGTAACATGGTAGTTATTTAGCCAAATAAGAGATACCCCTATTTAGGCTGTTGGGGTTATATTTATAATCTTTCTCTCTTTCTTCTTCTTTTTCTATAAAAACTAATCCAGGTTACTGAGAAATACATATATATATATATATATATATATATATATATATATATATATATATAGTTCTACTTCAAAACATTGAAAACTCATAACATCTAATTTCAAAACAGTGAGACCATAACATTGAAAATTCAAAACATCTAAAACTCATAACATCGAAAACTCAAAACACTGAAACTTTGCACCACAACATCAAAAACTACTAACATCCCCTCCACCTATAACAACACCAACTGAACAAACGCACTTTTTACTATGTTTCTGCAGGGGGGCAAGTCCGCCTGCACCCCCCACACCACCCATAAATTAAATATGCCAACTTCGAGATCACACTACAGTGGGAAAAAGTTAATTTCCTAACCCCACTGTATCAAGCTCGCCATAAAGAATGTACATATAATGTCTAAATCACTTACCTGTATGGCTTAAAAGCACATACAGAGTGGCAAAATAAACACTATAAAAATACCATAAATTCCTACACTATATAAATAACAATACAAATAAAAACTACAACATCTTATAGTGATACCACAAGATTAACAGAATAAACTATAACGTTTACATGTTTGATGATACACTACTTGATGTTATACATTTTTAGTGTTATGAAATTCGATATTATGCATTTTAGATGTTTTGAATTTTCGATGTTATGGTCTTGATGTTTTCAAATTTGATGTTATGAGTTTTCGATGTTTTGAAGAAGAACCATATATACTGGCCATTCTCTCAAGTTTAGTAAAAGTAGTGGTGGTCCAGTTTCCTAAGGTTAATAGAAAATTAGGTATTTAGACCTGGTGGTTTTCCTGTTCTCAGTCGAATCTGCCATTCTAATTGCTTCATCTCAAGTCTGCTGTTTCTATTGCCATCCAGGTCTTCATAGTGGATTCTGTCAATTACATGAAAAGTGAAGGTGTTGTGTCCAACATTTTCCTTAGTATGCTTGGTCACAGAGTTGGTAGGGGTGTCTTGACGTATGTTGGTGCAGTGATGTGCTATCCTGGTCTTTAAGTTACTTATAGGTTCATAGGTTAGTACTAGGCTAACTACCCTTGTGGGCCATTTCAAGCCTAGCCAATTACCCCATGTGAGAATCAAACCCTGCACCTTGTGTTCATAAGGTAAACACCTTAACCATTATGCCATACTCCCTCCCACTTGATTTTCTTTCCTGAATAAAAAGCCAGACAAAGTCTGCATTGTACTCTGTAAACAATTGGGTGGGAGTTGCAGTTACTGCAGTCTGTGATCCGAAATTTCTTCTGGTTGTTGGGACAAAGGAAAGTGTCCTGGTTGATCATGAATCTAGAATATTTGCAGAAAGGTGGGACACATTGATAGGTGCCTTTCCTAAGTTCTCTACTGGTGCTCTTCTTTCTACTTAGTACCTTATGCTCTTATTTTTATGGATGGTAAAGGCTGGTTTTGTGGGGAAGATCTTATTCAGAGTTTTGTTCTCATTAATAATGCACCAGTTGGTCTCAACTGCTCCCTTTTTTATTTATTTATTATTTTTATTTATTTAACATTTGTTGACCGGGAAAGTCTGATTAGGTTCCGCAGATCCTGTTTTCAGCAGAGGCCCGGGGAGAAATGCTCCAGAAGCATGTCTTTAGAATGTGGGAGGAAACCAGAGTACCCAGAGGAAACCCACGCGAACACAGGGAGAACATGCAAACTCCACACAGAAGGCACCCCAGCCGAGACTCGAACCGGAGAACCTCTTGCTGTGAGGCGACAGCATTAACCGCTGCACCACTGCGCCGCCCCAATGTCATTAAATGCCTCTTGATGTCATTAAAGTCCAATCAATAGGTTAGGGTGATGTTAGTCTTACACCTATCATCATCCCTGTGTCTGGTGATGTTATGGAGATATTGATCAGTCTGCTTAAAGGAAAGTTCCAAATTGGAGTCATTGTTTTCTTTATGAATAATGATGGGGACTATGACTTGTTTGTTGAAGCAGTTGCAATATCCTTGGGCCAGAAAGTCTTTTTGCAGTTCTATGATGCTTCTTGTGAATGATTCTCTTTTCTTAGTGTCTCTTGCTATCCTTGGTCCTTATGATTTAACTACATTCTTTTCTTTGTTCTCCGTGGATGCATACTGCTGTAGTTGAGTAGCAAGTTGACCTGGATGGATTTTTGATACAAATCTCATTAGTGAGTAATCCAGTCTCCAGATTTTTACCAATCTGGATGCCCAAAATATTAACTGTATAGAGGTTGTGGGTGGTGATAAAGTGGATGAAAGTCATGGAATTGTTGATGTGGTCCAGAAACTGCTAAAGAAGATCTAGGCTCCCATTCTGAATAATAAAGTTGTCATCAATGTAGTGGAGGTAACAGGCCATCTGTTGGTAAAAGTGGGAGTTGTACACATATTCCGCTTCCCATTTTCCCACTGTAGGGTTAGCCAAGCTGGGGTCCATGGCTGCTCTCATTACAATCCCTGTGGTTTGTTTAAAATATTTACCTTCAAATTGAAAATAGTTATTTTTAAGCAAAAGTTTTAGCAACCTGCCTATGGATTCAGTTTCCCCAGGCAGGGTTTCCTACTCATTGTTGTAAGCTTTGGTTACTAGTTGCATGCAATAATCATGTGAGAGGACTGTGTGCAACACTTTGACATCATCTGTGACCAGGATGGATTCACGGTCCACTTGGATTTCCTTGATCTTCCTCAGAAAGTCCATGGAATCCAGTATGAATGATTTGTTGCTTTCAGCTACTGACTTGATCTGCACCACCATATATAAAGAGATAAGATCAGTGATACAGCCAACACAGGCTATCACTGGTCTGTAAGAAGGGTCACGTGGATTCTTGTGGGACTTGGATGACTGTCAAAAATTTGTGTAGATCATTACTTATAACCCCTCCCTTGCTAAAGTTCATGATTTCCATTAGGATCTCTTCATAGGCACATTTGATCCTGCCCACATCTGTGCTTTCATAATATGTAGGGATGTTGAGCATCTTCAGAATTTTAGCTGATGCATCAGTGACAAAATGTACCATTCTTTGTCCACCTTCATGATTCTTACTTGTTTTATCTTTGCTTAGGTTGATCAGTGCTCTAGTTTCCTCCTTGTTAAGACTGTAAAATTTCCTTCTAGCCAGTTTGTTTAGTATCTCGTGAATGTCCACCTTACATTTGTTCTCATAAGTGGTGATGATGGGGTTGTGGGGGGGGGCAAAAATTGTTAGTTTTTTCTATTTTCTTACTTGGATAGTGGGTATATTGGGGCCAGTGAGACTATTGTTGTAATGTTGCTTTTTGCTATGAAAAAATATTTTTAGGTTAAGGTTCCTTGTAAAGAATTTCAAATCAATGATTGTGCCCATCAGCTCACTCCTTTGGTGTGGTATGAAGGTCAGTCCTCTATTCAGGACTTTGTATTCAGTCTTGTTTCATGGCTTTGTGGAATGGTTCTAAATTGTGTGTTGTTTCCTCTCTTCCTCCAGCCTTGTCTGCTGTTGAAGGTGTCATGGGGGATGCCAGAAATGCTTTAGATCTCTCTTCCCCTGCCATGTTTTGTCTCTCTGGCAGTATGTTCCTTGTGGTGATCTGTCCAGTTGTGGTGGGTATTGGTCCTCTGAGTGGTGAACTTGTGGCATAGGTTGTGTAGTGTCATTCTTCTGCTGTGAAGTGCTGGGTGATGTCTGATCTGGTTCTTTCTGTTGGTCCTTATGTAAATTGGTGGTCCACTCTATTGGGTTTATTGTGGGGATCCAGGCAGTGGGTCTAGTTCGGCTGCTTTTTAATGCATGGGAAAATCCTGGTGTTCATTACTTGCTTGTTGACATCCATTCGTGTTGTTCTATGTTGCGGAGTATGAATAACGTTGTCTATAGTGGGTCGTGTGCCTGGGTCTCCTTGGGAAAAGATATGTGGGAGGTGTTGTGGTATTGTTCTGATTTAGTATGTCTCAATGGGAGGTGTTGCAGGGTTTTTCTGAACTGGTATGTCTTGATATGTCTTGATGGATTTTTCTAATTTTTCTTTCTTTGATCATGGTTTCGAAGGTGTTGACTCTCTTGCTCTCTTATTTCTTCTACTGCCCTTGGTTTGACCATGCTTTCCTGAGTTTGTGCTAGTTCCTTCTGTATGTATTCCAATTGTTCCTGGTTGTGCCTAAGTAGCATTTCTACTAGCATCAGTCCTGTTTCTTCCTGGGGTTTGTCCACTCGGTTATCAGCTTCTGGTCCATACTTTGCTAGCTATTCATTTTTATGAGCCAAAGACCCCTTTGGAATAAGTGTTTTACTAAGGCAGTGATACAAATAAAATTTTGAGTGTTTTAAGGATTTTTTGGGGAGACATCTGGCTGTTCTGTCTGGATTCACTAGACTCATGGTTGTCTGCGACAACTTCACCAAATTCTTTAGGATCAATTGCAGGTTTGTAAAGGATTCAATGAGCCTGGATGGTCCACTGGTCCCTGTTGTCATGGTCATGCTGTCACTGAAGATCATAGGTTGGTGTGGGTGTAATCCATAGCCTAAACGGTTAAGTGCTAAACAAAAGGAAAATCAAACAAATAGTGCATCCCACCCTAAATTCTGGAGGTACATAAATCCCCTTCCAGTGGTTGGGGAACTAACTCAAAAAACCTCAGCGAAAAACCTCACCAGTCTAAAAATTAATGGCTTACAAGAAAAAAAAAACTAGCAGTGTCCCTGTTGAAGTACCACTTTCTCCAAAAGTATATAGTAATGGAAAGATCCTTTGCAGTATCACACAACAGAAGGTGGTTAAAATGAAAGTAGGGCTGTCAGAGCTACTTCTTGTCTGAAGATGTCACTTTATTTGTAAATTTTACTTTATACAGAGATGAGCTCTGCTTGAATAGTGTGTTAAAACTTGGAACAACATGCACTTATTTCAATTGTTCAGTGAAGGGGCATTCTTTGAGATATGTCTGCCCTCAGGGGTAGTGCCATCAGTGGGGGATGGATCACCACTGAGGGTGTAGTCTAGAACACTGCCTTGCCACACAAGTTTTAACTGTTTCTAAAGATGTTACAGCTTTCTTTCAATTGCATCTAATGAAAGATGACAAATCTACTCAAAAATTTTAAACATAAGTGCAGCAAACTGTTGTTGAAAAGCAAAATCAAGTCCATTAAAAAAACTTGTACCTTAATCTATCACTATCTGCTCTACAGTTATTTTTTTCTTTATTACATTCCTAGTTTAAACCATTATAAACTGATAAAACAAAAAGTAATAAAAATGACTGGGTTTGTTGACCTATCAATAAATGCAAAGAAAGAGAGTCTCAACTTTCTGGAGCTGATTCTGTGGCCATTTCATGTACATTCATCAGATATGCCTGTGGGGGTTGGGTCTACATTCATCTGCTGATTTATAGGTTCATAGGTAGGTACTAGACTATTGGCCCAAGAGCCTATATAAGCCTAGCCAAAAAGGTACCCAGGCTTTCGCCACCCAAGAAAATTATTTTCCTGTGCCCCTGTCGAGCAGAGCCACAGAAGTGATCCCCGGGGTGAATTTCCTATCTCCCATCCAATCAACAAGATTTTTCTTGAAGAGTGCTAATGAGAAGATTTGTTTGATATAGACAGGGAGTTTGTTCCAGAGTATGGGAAGTCTCTGGGACAGGAATCTATCCCTCCAGCATGTTTTGTTTATTGTGGTGACAAGGTTTAGGTCCCTACAGTGTGTAACTTGGAGGGATTGGGATTTCTTTAAGTGGAGCATGTCCAACAGGTCTGGGTTTGACATAGCTTTGTATGTTAGGCAGAGATCGCCTCTGAGTAGACGATATGCGATGGAGTAAAGCTGGAGTTTTTTTAGATGGTCTGCATAGGGTATCTGTTTGAGGCTGGTAATCCTCTTTGTGAGGTATTTCTGTGAACTTATGCAGTTGTTGTAGATGTCTTGTGAGGTACATACCAAAAGGGGTGCTGTATTCTATAATGGGTCTAATGAGTGACGAGTAGAGGGGAACAATGACCTATTTTTTCCTGGATGAGAAACCTTTTGTGATGAGGTGTGCCACGTAGAAGGATTTTCTGACTACTGCGGCGATGTGATTATCAAAGGAGCGATTACTGTCCACCTGTGTCCCAAGGTCTCTTATCACACTTTCGGTGTTAAGTAGACTATCGCCTATGTGGTAGTTCATGGGTACAGAGTTTTTAACAAAAGGGATGACAATGCACTTTTTGGCATTGATCTTGAGGCCATGGCTTTGACACCAGGCATCTGTCTCAGTAAGGCCCTTTTGTAGGATGTCCACATCGTTAGGAGTTACAATAAATACAAACTATTGCTATCCAAGAAAACAAAGGCAAGATACCAACAATGGATTGGGATAACCATCACTGTGCACCATTCAGTGGACACAAAGCCTCAGGTGAGGCTATGGGTTTGACCAAAAAACAGCACTGGCAGGTATATGCCCAGTTCCCCATTGTAGTGTGACCCTGGAGTAAGAATATAAAGTTAGGAGGGGTGTGGGGGGTGTAGCCCCCCACATTTTGCAACAAGTTTGTACTAATGTTATATGTTTTAATGTATTTTTAATGGATACACATGTATATAATAGTGCGTAAACTGCAATTATGTGAGGGGCTATGACCACCACACCCCCCAATTTGGGGGGGGGCTGTGCCCCACACACACCCCTAACTTTATATTCTCACTCCAGGGTCGCACTACAGTGGGGAACTGGGCATATACCTGCCAGTGCTGTTTTTCAGTCAAATGAGTTTTTGGTCATATGGGCTTCCGGTGAAACTTTCAGTAATATGGTCTCAGTCAAATTGGCTTTGGTCAAATGAACTTTCGGTCAAATGTAGTGAACCCGAGGCTATGATTGAACATGGTACTTAGGTGGGGTGCCAGTTTATTCTGTAGTTCATGCAGAATGCAGCCTGGGATGTTGTCAGGTCCCATGGATGCTGTGTTCATCGCTTTAGAGTGTGTGGTTTTTACCTGTGCAGCCGTGATTACAGGAACTTTACATTCTTCCGGTATAGAGATGGGCCCTTTAGGGGGTGAGAGGGGGGTAAAGTTAGCAATTACCCTATCTGCCAGAATGTTGGCAATATCAGTTGGTTCTGTATATTTAGTGCCATTGTGCTTTAACTCAGAGCAGTTCTGAGTGTTGCCATTGAGATTTTTGACATAGCTATAGAATGTTTTGTGGTTGTCTTTAGAATCAGTAGTTCATAGGTTCATAGGTTCATAGGTTTATACTAGGCTATCTGCCCTAAGGCATTTATAAGCCTAGCCCAAAGTTTTGTGGCTTACGCCACCCCTTATATGAAAAAATACTGTGCCCATTAGTTTGTTGTGCCTCTGTCCAGCAGTGACACAGAGATGATTCCCGGGGTAAACCTACGATCTCCCATCCACAGGTCAAGATTTCTCTTGAACAGAGCCAGCGAGGTGCTCTGCCTCACATGGACCGGGATTTTATTCCACAGCATAGGGAGTCCCTGAGTGATAAATCTATCCCTCCAGCACGTCCTATTTATATCCGTGCTAAGGTTTAAGTCGCTTGCTCTAGTGGTTTTGGTGGATTTGGATTTTTGAGGTGGAGCATGTCCATTAATTCTGGGTTGGACATGGCCTTGTATGTCAGGCACATGTCACCTCTGAGCAGGCGGTATGCGACTGAATAGAGCTGGAGTTTCTTCAATCTGGCAGCATATGACAGATTTTGGAGTCCCTTTATCCTTTTGGTGAGGAACTTTTGGGGTCTCTCCAATTGCTGCAGATGTCGGGTGAGATACATCCCGAATGGGGCATTGTACTCTATCATTGGTCTGATAAGTGAAGAGTACAGGGGAACAATGACCTCACTAGATCTGGATGTGAATCCCTTCATGATCAGGTGGGCAATGTAGAAGGTCTTTCTAACCACTTTAGCAACGTGAGTGTCAAAAGAAAGGCCACTGTCAACCTAGGTCCCCAGGTCCCTGATAACCTCTTCTGTGTTTAGTGGATTGCCGCCTATATGGTAGCTTGGGGTTACCTTGTTTTTCCCGAAGGGTATGACTATACATTTTTTGGCGTTTAACTTCAGGCCATTTCTCTGGCACCAGCTATCTGTTTCCGTGAGTCCCTTCTGAAGGATATCCGTGTCCGATGCACTTTCCACTATGGCGCAGTCGTCTGCAAACTTTGTCAGCCAAAGTCCTCCCATGTTGGCCTGTACTTCTGAGAAGTAGATGCCAAACAATAGGGGGCCAAGGACCGAGCCCTGTGGGACACCACTTGTGACCAGCTTGGAGTCTGACATAGCGCCAGCAACTCTAACCCTGTGGGTTCTGTCCTTAAGCCAGTTTGCAACCCATCTTGTGACATATGGGTTTACATTTAAGCTGGTAAGTTTTTCTACAGTACCCGAGTGGGGTATTGTGTCGAAAGCCTTTGCAAGGTCAAGGTAAGCTGTATGGACTGCCTTTCCCTCATCAATGGCCTTGGTGACTGTTTCGAAGAAGTCGACCAAGTTCAAAAGGCATGATCTGCCCTTGACGAAGCCAAACTGGGTCGGATCCAATGTCTGCAAGTCCCCTATATCTTTGTTTATGAGCTCCATTATGATCTTCTCCATAGCTTTGCAGACTAGACTTGTTAAGCTTATGGGTCGGTAATTACCAGGGTCCGTAGAGGTACCGCCTTTGTGGAGTGGGACCACAGTTGCCGTACGCCACTCCTTGGGCACATATCCTGTGGTAAGGCTGAGATTAAACAGCTGCCTTATGTGCGGGTTTAATTCCTCATTTAGCTTGTGTAGCACACAGCCGGGGACACCATCCGGTCCCATTGATGCTGTGTTTTTAGCTTTAGAGAGAGCAGCTTTCACCTGCGCATTTGAGATGTCTGGGAGGCTACACTCCGCTGGGATAGTTATCTCTCCTTTAAGGGGGGAGGGGGGTGAAGTTTGCACTGAACCTGTCTGCCAGTATGTTGGCAATGTCTGTGGGTTCAGTGATTTTTGTATCATTTTGGACTAATTCTGAGCATATCTGGGAGTTTCCACCCAGGTTCCTAACATAGCTGAAAAAGGCCTTATGATTGTCCTTTAAATCCATGGCAATTTTTCTCTCAAAATTGGCCTTAGTTGATTTTATGAGTGCTCGTATTTTTTACTAATAATGATCAGGGGTGACTTCCCTTTTATGGATTTTGTTCTATCATGTAATAGCTTTCTCCTCTTATTGTAAAGTTTGTTAATGGCTGGGGTCCACCAGACTGGACGTTTGCCCTTTGTGGAAAGAGTCTTGGTTTTATTTGGGATTGCCTGATCCATGCAGTCCTGGAGGTGTTCATAGAAGGCATTTGTAAGGGCTTCCGCAGCTTGGGTTGTGGTTTCCACTGGCTCAGGGGCCTTGAAGGATACCACACCAGTCTTGAGTAGTGCGAAGTTTGCTTTAGAGAAGTTCTTCACTGTGGTCTTTTTGTTTGGGGTGGGGTGGGATGTGGATTTCCAGTGAGATTAGTTTATGATCAGATCTCACCAATGAGGGATATACTTCGGTGTGGAGCATTTTGTCCCCATGTTTGTGATAATGAGATCTAGTATATTTTCTCCTCTCGTGGGAACAGTGACTAGCTGTTCCATGGCATTTGAATTTATGAACTCCAGGAACCGTTGGGCTAGAAAGTTAGGGCTTGAGTAATGTTCCCAGTCTATATTCGGTAGTTGAAGTCACCCAATATGATGGTGTTTGGAGATACATTTATACCCTCCAGTGTCTTCAGGAAGGCTGTGTGGGGTTCCTGAGTTTGAGAGGGTGGCCTGTAGCATGCTACAATTTGTAGAGCAGTTTTGCCTATGGTTAGTTGCACCTGGATGGTTTCCAAAGCTTCGTGCGTTGCCACCAACCTGGAGGTGTGGGTATCCTTTATGAATATGGATACACCCCCTCCTTTTGTGGTGTGGTCCGGATTTTGGGGCCGGAACGCATGATATGAGATAAAACCTAATAGTGCCGGGGTGCTCTCAGGAGCTTTGAACCAGGTTTCAGTTACAGCACAGACATCGATGTTCTCCATACTGAGAAGGGCCTCGAGTGCGTGCATTTTGAGATTTAGACTTCTGGCATTGAGCAGCATTACCCTCAGTTTCTTCCCATTTTTGTTTTCTAGGGTGGTAGGTTTAGAATTTGAGCCTTGCCTAAAAAAGGCACTATGGGGTGGCAAGAGCCTTAGCCAATATCCGGAATCCCAGGGGTGACAGGTGCAAGCCGTCCCTTGCGAAGCAGCGTGGCTTGTCAAGCATGTCATCCCAGGCAGACAGACACTGGATCCCCTTTGAATGACACCAGACATTAAGCCAATTGTTAAAGCTGATCATTTTGTCTCTATATTGTGGCATCATTCTTGGTGAAGGAAGGATACTGCTCAGGGTCAGGGTCATACCTGCCTGGGCTACATAATCAGAGAGCTCCTCTATGTCTCTTTTCATGTAGTCCAGGGAGGTGCGTCTCAGGTCGTTCACACCAGCATGGACAATGACTGTGTCATATTTGTACTTGCCGTGGAGTGACCCGAGTGCTTGTGTTATGTGGCGGATTCTAGCGCCCGATAGGCAGCTTACTGTGACCCTCTCCTTGTTCAGCCTGGTGAGTGGGACGTCAGTGTGTCTGACTATGGAGTCACCTATGACAAGTATGTTTGGTGTTGTATTTGGCCTTAAGGGCTGTGACTGCTTTGCATACTGATTTTGTGGTTTATGTGTTGCTTGTGGGGTGTCTTGAGGTAGCAGTTGTTTGGGTGTCTGCTTTGGAGGCCTCTGCTGTTTAGGTAAATCTTTACTCAGAGCCTCCGAGTATGTCTTTGTATGTTTATGTGTTTGATTCAGTGGTGTGGTAGCATTATGTGAGGCTGGTTTTGTGGTGTGTGTAGTTGCCTTCTCTTCCTGTCTGGTCTTGCCAGTCGTGAGTTGAGAGACCTCAGCCTCCAGTTTGGCTAAATAGCTGCATCTCTCGCAAGTATTTGTGTTATGTGGGAGGAGGAGAGGGTTGTCTGTGTACATGAGGCAATTGTAACATTGCCTCAATATTCCCAGATTCACCAACTGGGCAGGAGAGGACACCAGCATCTGGCCCTTCGACATGCTAGAAAAATTAAGAAGTTAGGTATGAGACTGAATAAGAGAGGACTTAGTAAGGAAGTGGGTACTCCTGGGGGGGGGTTTCACAAGTGAGGGACTTTGTATAATATAGAAGTGACAAGTGCTGAGCTTTTTTTTTTTTTTGAGAAAAAAAAAAAACTTTTAGGAACAAGTGCTGCGCTTTTTAGTCAAGGGATATACTGTTTAGGTTACTAGTAGAGCAGTTCTAAGGTAAAAAATGAGCCAGAAAAAGTTTAACCTTGTTAAACCGGCGCTGCCCGATGCTGCTCTAGTGGCAACTCCGCGCTAAATCGCCCTAAAGCACGCTAAAGCGTGCTTTATAGCAGGGGGCTGGAAAAGGCAGGAAATGACCCAAAATAGCCACTGAACTACAAGTTACTGTCTTAAACCACTCCTCTGAGGACAAACAGGCAGCTCAGTACTCCCCACTCCCACTGGTGAGTAAAGAAACTTCCCCCTGACCAAACAAAGAAAATGGAGAAGTACAGGAACCAAGACAAAGCCCAGGGATCAGCAAAATCTGATCACTGGAACAAACTAGCCAGGAAAGTTAGAAGAACAAGAATATTTTTTTTGATTTTTTCAAGTTTTTTTTCACAGACAGAACAGAAAACACAATAAATGCTTTGCTTTTCGATTAAATGCTATCAAAAGCTAGTACACTTGAGTGTATTAGCCTGTAGTTTAACTTTTAAGCAAACTTAAACTAAGAAGTGCAACCAACAATTAAAGCTTATAAAAACAGGAAAAACAGGTAATACCACTATAAAATAGACAGAAACAGTCGTCGAATAACACAAATGGTCGAAAAATGCAAGAAAAAATACTTAAAATCTGGAAGGTTGCTTTTTCTTTTCTCTGCTGCTCTAGGAACTCTGCTGGATACCACGAGGAGCTGTGCTGAGTTCTCTACAGCCAGAAAAGCCTGCCAAAGCGTGCTTTATAGCAGGGGGCTGGAAAAGGCAGGAAATTACCCAAAATGGCCACTGAACTACAAGTTACTGTCTTAAACCACTCCTCTGAGGACAAACAGGCAGCTCAGTACTCCCCACTCCCACTGGTGAGTAAAGAAACTTCCCCCTGACCAAACAAAGAAATTGGAGAAGTACAGGAACCAAGACAAAGCCCAGGGATCAGCAAAATCTGATCACTGGAACAAACTAGCCAGGAAAGTTAGGAGAACAAGAATATTTTTTTTTCCCAAGTTTTTTTCACAGACAGAACAGAAAACACAATAAATGCTTTGCTTTTCGATTAAATGCTATCAAAAGCTAGTGCACTTGAGTGTATTAGCCTGTAGTGTAACTTTTAAGCAAACTTAAACTAAGAAGTGCAACCAACAATTAAAGCTTATAAAAACAGGAAAAACAGGTAATACCACTATAAAATAGACAGAAACAGTCGTCGAATAACACAAATGGTCGAAAAATGCAAGAAAAAATACTTAAAATCTGGAAGGTTGCTTTTTCCTTTCTCTGCTGCTCTAGGAACTCTGCTGGATACCACGAGGAGCTGGTGATTTTGTTTTTGTAACTAGCTTTGGAGGATTTTATGAGGGATCTCAGCTTCTTACTGAGGCTGAGCAGGGAGTTCCTCCAACCATGGGATTTTACTCTTTTTTGCAACAGTTTCTTTCTTCTGTTGTAGAGTTTGTTTATAGCAGGGGACCACCAGGTTGGCTTCCTTTCTTTGGAAGATAGCATCTTGGTTCTATTAGGGATTGCATGATCCATGTGCTCATGTAAGTGCTTATAAAGTGCCTTTGTGTAGGATTCAGCAGTCGTACCTCTATTGTCCATCTGCATGGGTGTGGTGAAGTTTGCCACTTCTGTCTTAAGAAGCGTGAAGTTGGCTTTGGAGAAATTGTTTACGGTGGTTTCCCTAATGGGGGGTGGGGGTGGGATGTGGATGTCTAGGGTGATTAGCTTGTGGTCAGATCTGACCAACAAGGAATTGACCTCTGGTGTGGAACACTGGTTGCCCATGTTGGTAATGACTAGGTCTAGAATATTGCTGCTCCTGGTGAGGGTTTGGATAAGTTGATCCAAGGCAATGGAATTTATGAATTCCAGAAAACGTTGAGCAAAAGAGTTGGTACATGAGTAGTTTTCCCAGTTAATGGTGGGGTAGTTGAAATCACCCATTATTAGGAAGTTAGGTTGTACCCTAATATTTTACAGTGTATCAAGAAATGAGGAGTGGGGATTCTGGAGCATGGCGGGGGATCTGTAGCAAGCTACAATTTGGATTGCTGTCTTGCCCAGAGTTAGTTGCACTATAGCTTATAGTTCCAGTGTTAACTGTGTTCATTTAAAATGGGTTAGATATTGCTAATGATCCAGGGTTGATACAGTACCTTGTGGGCAACATGGAGCTCACTTAGTAGTCATTTAGTCAAATAAGACATACCCCTGTTTAGACTGTTGGCGGATATATCTTTAATATTTTTCTCTTTCTCTTTTTTGTTAGCTTTCATTAGATACAATTGAAACATAACTGTTAAGTATTTGGAAACATGTAAAACTTGTTTGGCAAGGCAGTGTTCTACATCACACCCCAGTGGTGATCCATCCCCCACTGATGGCACTACCCCTGAGGGCAGACATATCACGAAGAACGCCCCCTCACTGAACAATTGAAATAAGTGCATGTTGTTCCAAGTTTTAACACACTATTCAAGCAGAGCTCATCTCTGTATAAAGTAAAATTTACAAATAAAGCGACGTCTTCAGACAAGAAGCAGCTCTGACAGCCCTACTTTAATTTTAACCACCTTCTGTTGTGTGATACTGCAAAGGATCTTTCCATTACTATATACTTTTGGAGAAAGTGGTACTTCAACAGGGACGCTGCTAGTTTTCCTGTAAGCCATGAGATCTTAGACCAGTACTCTGGACTACAGTAAGCAAGTCATTAACATCTTAAAACTTAAAGAATTAAAAAAAAAAATCTCAAAACTTCAGTCGTCTGCATTAACTGCCAAAATTACTCATGATGTGTTAAAACAAAAGTACAACGTTACTATGTTTATGTGACTGAAGCAGTGTTCCCGCGCTTCTGATCCCTTTCACTGTGATCCCTTCTTACTAAAAAGTAAGAAATAGAGTGAGTGTGTTTGTCTGCCTGTTTTGTATTCCTGCTGCGTCTGGCATAGCTAATCTACTTAATGGTTCATCACTCACAGGAATAAGAGCAGAGTCAGTAACATTGTCCTGGCAGCCAATCAGCTATCCAGTGCAGAATAACCTCATTCACTCCAAAAAGTGCTTGCACAGAAAATCAGAACACATCTTTAGCTGCAATTAGAAGTTCTCCCCATGGTCATCTAGTAACTATCAGAACAGGAATCTTTGACTCAGGCGGCAGATGCAGTACATAGCTACTACAGTACGTTATCACATGTGCCAGCTGAGGGCACTACAATAGCAGCTACTACATGCATGTGAAAGAGAAGTAAACCTCGGGAAACAGACAGGCCAAGCAAGGAAACACTGATTAAGAGATGGCGCTGTCTGTTGTTATAGTGCTGATGACTAAATCAGCTAGTTTATAGCCAAAAGTGGACTGTAATAGCTTTGTGCTTGTAATCTGCACTAGGCTGATGCAATCTGACACTTAAAAAAGTTTAGATTCGGGTTCCTTCATTACTTATTTAATAGAGAGGCACACACAGCTGCAACATGCACCAGTGACTAGAGCAAAAGGAATAACAGTACAGTTGCCAGTTATGTTAGCGTAACAATAAGCAAGCTTTTTTAATGGCACGTACACAGATTAGAGACTGCAGATGAGTTAGTTACTTCTGTTTAATTTTTTATGGGGCCAAGCATTTTTTTTTTATTTCCTAAAATGTGATATAATCTTACTTTCACTACTGGGTTCCAGAACTGCTAAGTACTTAAAAATTCCTGGAGAGGGAAAATATCAATTCCCCTATTCAGCAATTATTTCTTAAGTGCCTATCATTCATGGAGCCAAAACAATGACATCATATTTTTGGAAGCAAAATGAAATATCAAGATGAGCATGAGTTTTTCCCAAATGCAGAATGCACTCATATGCTGGCTGAAAGACTGCATATAAATTATAATGTTAAATCTTCATAACAATAAACAATGATGTCAAATGTAAGAAGTGTTCCTTTTGCTATCAGAAAACTAAATATATTTATTTGTTTTAGAGCCTGTCCTGTGGAATAAAGTCACAAAGGTTCTATTTTTCGTTAAACTAATATCTCTAGTCATGCTAACGTTTTATTTAATATAATCTGCTCGTAAAGCAGTCGCTGTGTATTCTCTGAGCATTGTGAACGTCAGTATCTCTAAAATATCATCAATGATATGCAAATAATTGATAGCGCAGCTGGAAAACCTTTTGAAAGGAGTTTAGTCTTGCAATGCTATTATCCAAACTGAACTAAATGTAAATGATACTCGTCTCCTTTTATAAAGGCTCTTTAGTTTTGATCTTTCTTTTCTGCATTAAAGATTTTGAGGACAGGGTAGGAGAGGGATGGTTAACTGCCTGAGAGTGGGTTCAAACCAATGTATGCATTCACTGAAAATGGCTGAAAAATACATTTTTAAGTGTTTTGTTCCCTCTCCTTGATATTGGGGGCAAGTAGCCCACACCCCCAAAGTTATATAAATCATCTCCATGGTCGCACCAACTCAAAGAAGGGGGAAATTCCCCCCAAAAGGGAATCACTTGTGTCACAACTCACTTGACAGTGATTTCCAATGGAGCAACACCTCTTTTTAATGGGTTGAACATCGAGCAGTTGAACCTGGAGCATTCAGCCTTTGTCCATCAGTAGGTTATAAGTGAAACAACATTGACCATGCAAGCCCAGGACTTGTATAAATTGTTATCACTATGCTGTTTAAATGTCACAGGAAAGTGTGTAAAACTGCTGACCAGAGGAGTTCTGAGAGCTACACAGAGTGATATATCATATGATGTGTGAGAGATGAAGAGTGTGACTTCAGGTAGGAGATTAGCATTGCGTCTCAATGTGTTTATCACAAGTCTACTGTAAATCATGTTGTTCCATAACTCAGACTCTTCTGTGAAAACTTAGAAATAGCACTAAGTGTAAAATGTTGAAGCAGTTATTAAATGATTGAAGATCAGTAGGCTGTGTTCTAGCATGATGTATATACCATGAAGGGTGTAGCCAGGCATACTCCTGTTTGTACTTAGGTAAGTTCATCATAGTCTCAGAACTGTCTAAATTAAAGACTATATTGGAGAATTGTGCACAGTAACATTAGTCATCTACTTTGTTTATAATGGGTAGTAATAATAGATGAAAGTGATGCCTTATGTTGATTAAACATGCAGTGTGAGGGGCAGCATTTGCACTGTGAAGAATAAGCCGATTGTTCTCACATAACACAACTCCTATTGCACATGCAGAACATATATATCCCTTCTTCCCCCCACACTATTCAATGTAGATGTAATGCATTTGTTTAAGGTGCAACCCTCCCCCGATGTGTCACTATTAATGTAAGGCTGTGAGTTTTAACTTTACAGTTCTATCTGCTATGATGTGTTGGCAATGTGGTTTGGCTCAAGTCAGTTTTGTTTCCTATTAGGTACTTCTCTGTATCTGAAAGGCACTAGAGTAGTTATTATACTAATACAAATTATTAATGCGACACATTATGTAGGCACTATTATTTTATGGACAAGCCCTGTATTAGCCATTCATAAATAGATAAAAAGTGTGTGTGAGTGAGGAAATGCATGTGTGCATGCATGCGTGTGGTGCGCGTGCACGTGTGTGTGTTTGTGTGCGTGCATGCTTGCATGTGTGCACACATGTGTACGAGTGTGTGCAAGTGTCTGTGTGTGCATGTACATGTGCATCTGTGTGTGTGTGCATGTGCACACTTGCACACGTGCCTGTGTGTGCGGGCATGCGCACGTGTGTGTGTGTGCGTGTGTGTGTGTGTGTGTGTGTGTGTGTGTGTGTGTGTGTGTGTGTGTGTGTGTGTGTGTGTGTGTGTGTGTGTGTGCGTGTATACGTGTGTGTGTGTGTGCGCGCATGTGTGTATTTGTGTGTGTGCACGCTTGCATGTGTGTGCACATGTGTACGAGTGTGTGTGCAAGTGTCTGTGCGTGCATGTACGTGTGCATCTGTGTGTGTGCATGCGCACACTTGCACACGTGCCTGTTTGTGTGTGCACGCATGTGCACGTGTGTGTGTTTGTGTGTCTACGTGTGTGTGTGTGTGTATGTGTGTGTGCATGTGTGCGTTTGTGTGTGCATGTGCTTGTGTGTGCATGTGTATGTGTGCGTGTGTGTGTGTGCGCATGTGCAAACATGCATGTGTGTGTGCATGCATGCATATGTGTGTGTGTGTGTGTGTGTGTGTGTGTGTGTGTGTGTGTGTGTGTGTGCGTGCTCCTGAGTGTGCATGTGTGTTTCTGTGCATGTGTGTGCACACACACATGCATGTGTGTATGCGAGTGCATGTGTGTGTGTGTGTGTGTGTGTGCACATGCGTGTGTGTGTGTGTGTGTCTGTGCTTGTGTGTGTGTGTGTGTGTGTGTGTGTGTGTGTGTGTGTGTGTGTGTGTGTGTGTGCCTGTGAGTGTGCATGTGTGCATGCGTGTGTGCGCATGTGTGTGCATACTATGATGGACAGACATCATATTGAGGATTTAGGTTCTCTGCCTTATGTCCAGTGAGTGACAGAATATTCTGTAGATCCCCTGCAACCCCAATTAGTTTTGAACAGGTATAGGGGTAGAGCACTGATAAATATTAACCAGTTTCAAGCTTATCCCAAGAGAAATATTAAACATTTCAGAAATAAAAAAAAATGTAGAATTGCAAGCAATAACAGGGTAGTTCAGACTAAATGCATATACAGTATATATATATATATATATATATATATATATATATATATATATATATATATATATATATATACATATATATATATATATATATATATATATACATATACATATACATACACACACACACACACATACACACACACACACACACACACACACACACACACACACACACACACACCACTATAGTAAACAAACAGGTGTCTTGAATGAATAAAAATAATTTACTATACTATTTACATAATGGTGCGTCCCTCCCTGTACAGTGCAAAGGAAATAAAACATTTTTCAGTCTATCTGATGTGGCCTCATTATTAAATAACTTTAATTACCTGTGTGTTTACTTTCCTTTAATCTGTAACATAAAAAAGTAATTAGAAAACACGGCCTCATTATTAAATAACTTTAATTACCTGTGTGTTTACTTTCCTTTAATCTGTAACATAAAAAAGTAATTAGAAAACACAACTATATGAAATGCCAACAAAGGCACCAAATAAGATGCATATGCATGAATGCGCAGACTGAAAACATAACTTAGATGGCTACAATACTACTGCTGTAAAAAGTTAAAACTGTGTAAACCTTAAGAATGCACTTCTGTCCAGAGACCAACTTCTGTATTAATGATCTGTAAAACTCAATGTCGTTATATTTACCATGTCATTTGAAGGTCTGTGGCATACGTAGCAATTCAGGGAGCATTACATACACCCAAGGAAAAGCACAAGGTAGGTGTGTCATGTACTAATTCAGCAGGTTACATGGTCCACCTCTATAAGAGGTCTTAATATCCCACCCAAGTGCTTGTATGCAGAGTTGCCAGATTTCCTTTCAACCATTTCAAATCAACTGGAGACAGACAGGAATCACAGTTTCATGATCCACACAACTCTCAGCAATTTATAAATGATGGTATGACTTCAAATTTGCACCTCTAATTGCCACTTTGGTGGTACAGAGGGATAAAGCCCTGACTACAGTCCTGCTGACCTAGATTTAATGAGTGGCTTAGGTGACTAATGGAGCAGCACAGGAGGGATGAACGTACTCCTCCTGGAGGTGGGGTTACTTGGATGTTCCCTGCATCAATCCCTGGTGGAGACTGGGTATGTTGCTCTGGCGAGGCAGGGTCAAAAGAGGGGAAAGGGCAGTTGATATGGTTGAACTGCCAGTGAGGTGAGGCAATCTTCTGCATTTCCTTATTGTATGCCCATCCCTCAGACAAAAACACATGATCACAAGAGGGATGGAGGGGACTAATTGAGTAGACCCAAAACACATAAAAAACAGCTGATGGTATTGGCTGAGATGCCCTGGGTGCCTTTAGGTTCCATGTCTTATTCCAGCTACTTTAGTAGGGAGAGCTGGTAGATCTGTGCGAACATGGGGCATTGGTTTGGAAGGCCGTAGGATGAATTGGGAGCTTAAAGTGCTCAAAAAATCTATAGCTCAGATATGCACAATTGATAAAAGCATACAGTAAATGTACACTGCTGCTACAAGTAATAACCAGTACCTGTCCTACCTTAATATGCTTTACAGTCAGTGTTATAATCCCAGCTTCTCAGGATTTCACTCACCACAGGCTGAGCGCAGTGCCCAGTGCCTTCCAATGTAATCTTGCTTACAGTAATTGAAACTTGAGGAAAATTATTTTTCACGCAAACACAAACATAATGTTCTTCCAGAAGGGTTAATGATGCCTCTCTAGTACAAACACACCATCCTTGCCTTTGCAAAATGGTGCTACCTGCTAGAAAATACAGCAGCATATGAAAACCACAATACACCAACAGTTGCACATTTGTATGGTAGCAATAGCTTGTGCAGTAACTCATCAAAAAGTAAGTGTCAGCAGTTATCAGTGTGCCACTCCAATGACTGCACCCATAAGCTAATAAATTAAACACCAGCCACAAATATTTTAAATTGAATAAATAAACTCTTTGCTTGAAACAATTAAACTTACACAATGCAGTTTGGAAAATCAAATATACAAGCAGCATTAAATGTGCTCATGATAAATACAAGAAGTATTTCAGACATATGGCATGAAGTATAATTCTATCAAGTTATTTGGACTTATGTCTAGCAGTAGCTGAAGAAATATACCAAATTTCAATTTACCTTTGACATAGAAGTCCAAAATGTAGTTGCCTAAATCCATAGACAAATTGTGATCACATTTTTGAAGCGACTGCACTATTTTCTAACATTTCTTCTCTATAACTGCATGTTTTTTTTCCACAGTGATTGCTCTATGTCTAAAATATACTGCTAGATGTGCTTCTTCATTGAAGAGATCTGCCTGCATACAGCCCCCCCCCAGTCCATAGTTTGAAGCACCTACTTACACTATAAACCACTGCTAGTCTCTTCTCAAGAAGGACAAATGCTAACAGTCCTACCACAAATGCTAACAGTCCTACCACAAATGCTAACAGTCCTACCAATGCTATCAGATTTGTAACTTCATAGGTATACACTGGGCAAATGACCACCAGGACTTTTATAAGTCTAACTATGCAATCTAATCCAATTATGTCCCGTGTATCATGGGTATTTATTAAGAGGTGGTATGTTAGTTATAAGTTTCTAGAGGTTATGTGGGAGCATGTTTGTTTGGGCATGACTATCTGTCTTTGTTTATCAGAGACATGGGGCTAGACCCAGGGATAATTTCCTATTTCCCATCCATTGGTCAGATTACTATAATAAAATAACAAATAAAACAACATGTAAAATATTTTCTTTTGTAACTGCATAAATAAAAGTGTTTACTTAATGTAAAATCAAGCAAAAAGGATAGCACATAATTAAATATACAAGTCAGCAATCAATTGCAAAGTGAAGAATACAATAAAATATACTATTCAATGAGTGATGATTGAATAATTATAACAGAATCTAAACAGTCTTATTCATACCGATGTCTACAGAATAATCTAGCCTAGCGACCATTAAATCTCTAACATCATTCAGTTGCTAAATATGACATATAGGCAAATTACCAAAAGTTTAATTTAGTGTCTTATTGTTATCAAAGATTTGTGTGCCTTCATAGTAATGCCATCCCTTTTTAATCTTCTTAGCACCTCGTTGATATGTCATACATGTTCCGGTAAAGACTGCAGCATCAGTATGAAAGCAATGGTATACTATGTATCTTCTGTTAGGATATGATCCACCAGCCTCTCAAAGGTTGTTGGGGTGCTCATCACAAAAAACATTTTGGTGAACTTAACCCAAATGGGGTAAAAATGCTGCTAAATCTCTTGTTGTGAGAGTCAAGGGTACCTGCCAGTAACCTTTATTCAGGTCAGTAGTTATCAGATACGTAGTCCTATCCACCTACTGTAATGCTTTATCAATCCTGGGCATGGGATATGTATCTGTGTCTGTGGACTATTTAGTTTCCTATACTCAGCACAAGACTTGGGGACCCATCCTTTTTGGCACCAACAGCAGCAAGAGTCCAAGGGACTGTTGAATTTTGGAAGTACACCCAGTTTCAACATCTCATGTAATAGCTTGAGCAATAACTTCACAAAGTAATATCTGACAGTGATTAGTGTACCATTTCAATGTCCATTCCCATAAGCTAGTAAAACAGAAATCACTAGACTCAAGCACTGTTGTGCTAAATAGACGTATCACTTAAAATAAATAAAATTAAGCAATGCACTTTTTGGCTACAAAATCAGCTTTGAACTAGCACAGAAAAATACAAAATAAATGTGTTTAAATAGACAAATAACATAAAAAAGGATTCTAGCTAACAGGTTCTATGGATTTGTCCTTATAAGTAGCTGAAACAGTTTATTGAATTTCTATCTACTTATGACTGGGTATTTATGGTGATAGCTTTATGTTAATAACATTTCGGTATCATTTAATCTAAATGTATAAAAGACTCATATTTTTCACTGCACTTATTTTAGTTTATATAAAGATGAAATAAACATCAACTTAATATTGATCCAAATAATTTTAACAATAACAGTATAGCCTCTTGGTAATTATAGTGATCACACTTTCTTTGGTAGAATTAAAAACTGTTAGAGTGAAATCATATGCAGTCAGATAGTTCAGATGTGCAGTTTTGCTACAAATTCTTTAATTAGCAAATACCATATTCTGCCTATTTTATTCATTTATTTATTTTACATTTGTTGACCGGGATAGTCCGACTGGATACATGTCCATTTTCAGCATAGGCCTGGGGAGAAAAGCTCCAAAGGTAGTTACAAAAGCAAACATAACATAATACAAATTAAGCCCAGTTTACAGACTCTGTTGAGGAATATAAATTATACAATCTCACAAACTTATGATATGGCTTAACAAATTAAAACACAAATAAGTTCCAGTTAAAATAGTATTGCTACACAAGTATACCTAAAGATTTAGTCAGGCATGGAGCAAGTACATAACCACTAAGACCTGAAATACTGCTTGAGACTTTTCTTGAACTGAGATAGGATAGTCTCTAGGGTAATGTCAGCAGGCAGTGAGTTCCAAGATAGGATAGTCTCTAGGGTAATGTCAGCAGGCAGCGAGTTCCAAGTTTTGCCAACAGAGTTGGCAAAGAGGGAGTCACCGGCTGAGTTGTTGGCTTTGACAGTCTGAACTACAAGTCTATTAGATGAGCAAAGTGGTCTGAGGTTGGAATGGGGGTAGATAATGTTTTAGTGCAGGTGTATTATCAGGTTGGTTAAGTACTTTATGAGCCACTATAAGTTGGTTATACTGAATTAGCCTGGGCAGTTCAAGCCAACCAAGATTATTTAGATTTTTACAGTGATGTGTTCTTTAGGGCAGGCCAGTGGCAAATCTAGCTATGTGATTATAGCAGCTAGAGAGTTTAAGATCAGTTTTGTTTAAGTTGGCAAGTAAAGAGGAGGCATAGAAAAGGGTAGACAGTAGATGGGAGCAGGCAATGGCAGTTCTAGCAGGTGGGATTAGGAATGGCTTAATCCTATATCGTGAGTCATGTTTTTTATTAATGGTTTTGATAGTTTTATTGACATGCACATCATATTTAAGATTGTTGTCTGCGATAACACCTAGGAGTTTTGTGTGGACATCTGGGGAGATTATGGTACCATTATTAGACTTAATGGAGAAGAATAAAACCAGGGACCTTTGAGTGGGGGAGAAAAGTAGTAGCTTTGTTTATTGGGATTTAAAATCAGACAATGATCAGAAAGCCATTTTTCAACTAAGTTAAAAGTACTCTGAGTTATTGTCTGCAAATTTGGCTAGGATGTGGCAGAGCAGATCAACGTAGAGTCGTCCGCATATTGAATGCAGTTTGCTTTTGGGATGACAGTGTGAAGGTCATTAATGAAAATGGAAAACAGAAGAGGTCCCAGAACAGACCCCTGGGGGACACCTAGGGTGTTGGGTAGGAGGTTTGATAGTTTGTTCTGCCATAGGATGGCTTGTTGTCTATTACACAGATAAAATTGGAACCATTGGAGAGAATGATTGCCTAAAGAAATTGTTTTCAGGGTGTGGATGAGTAGTTGATGTTTAACCATATCGAAAGCCTTTGAGAGATCCAAAAAAAGGGCTGAGGATAATTTGTTATTCTTCCTGTTATAGTTTATAGCACTGGAGAAGGTGAGGAGGGCTGTGGTGGTTCTATGATGTGACCTGAAGCCATGCTGAGAGTTAGCCAGTAGGTTGTTTTGGATTAGATAGTGCAGAAGCTGTTTATGTATGCACTTTTCCATAATTTTAGCCAGAGGTGACAAGATAGCTATGTGTCTAAAATTAGACAGTTCAGTAGACCTACCACCTTAAGGAGTGGCTGTTTATTATAGGTTGTAAAAGAGATGTGTAAATTCAGTGATATACCCAAAGTTTAATAATATTATTAAAACTGAGGCTAATGTTTTCTTACTCAAAAAGGCAAATAGTTCCAGTCAGTTTTTTAAACTCTTTCCTAATGTTAAATCAAACTAGTACCTATTCCTTTTTAGTGTATCTGTTTTTGATTTCTTGAAAATGACTAGCTGATCTACTTAATAATAATAATAATAATAATAATATTTTTTAAACGTATCTTACTTGTTAATTTTGGGAGCAGCTAATTAATGGTAAGCAATATGTATTCATTGAAAGAGCCATACAAATTTTATTAATTCATTATGTATTTTGTTAACAAGTCTGGGGAATATTTTAGCATGTAGAATTTATATAAAATAATGTATGAGAAAAATATATTAATTTTGATTGTGATACTATTATAATTATTGAAAATGTCAATGGTGTCCATCTTTCCAAATATTGTTTCACTGGGTTCCAACATTTTAGTACATTGGAATGGTGATAATCTACATTATTTGGGGTAACACTTATCCCAACATACTTAAGTTTGGTGGAAACTGTGACACCTGAAACTGGAACTATTCTAGTATGACATCATTATCATAAAGAAGAGGAATGGTAGATTTACACAGATTAAGCTTATGACGAAATAACTTTGAAAAGATTTCAACCAGCCTGTGAAATTTTAGGATTATTTGACAGAGAACTTTGCCCCCATATGCCCCAACTTATATGTAACAATTCTGTGATTGAACTACAAAGGAAAAATGGAAAAAACACTAGAAGTCCATTACCAGCTCTCAATGATCTAACACCCTGTGATAAAGCAAACCACAATATTACTTATAAACTATAAGAAAATTAAACCAGTCATCAAAAAATCATAAACTTTCATTCTTATCAGAGTTATAACTGGTAGCATATACTGGAGACTATCATTACATCGACTGTGATCAGATCACTCTTTTTATACCAATTGTGATAAATAAAGTGATGGAACACTTGAATGGAACCCATACACATATACATTTATGTAAACTATACATTATGTAGGATATTATTCAATGAGAATTGATAAAGGTTGACTGTGAACTCAAAAATCAAACTGCTGGCTCTTCTTAACCACAAAAAGCACCTTTAATACGAGGACTTTCAACAATAAATAATAAAAACAATAAAATCAATGAGGTTAGCGCTTTCATCTTACTCTAGTAAGTAAGACTTCTTCAGACAATTTAAAAAATTAATTAGTGAACTTATATACACAATTTGATATCACATGGTATTGTAATACATTTTAAAAGGTGTACTAACCCTATTAAAATACACTAAATCAAACTGACACTAATAAAGCGGAAGGAAATGGTCAAAAAATGTTGTAGTGTACCATGCATAAGAAAAAAAACATTTTAACTGATTAGATTACTTAAATATTCTATTCATTCATCTTATACAGTAAAATTCTGTCTTTTAATTTACTGTCCATCTTGCCTATATAGAAGCAAGGACAGGACCTACAGCTTGCCAGGTACCCCACCCCCTTGGTAAGGCAATTAAATCTGCCCTTGATGTTAAACTTCCTCCCCCTAATATTGAAGGTACCCCCTACTCCTATGAATTTACAATAGGGACAACTTTCACACTTGTACATGCCTGTCATTCTCACTAAATTACTGGTATTATTCTCCCATAAATTCTTAAGGTTGGGTCCCCTTCTATAAACTATCCTTGGGAATTGTTCTATGAGGGAACTCAAGTCCTTATCTGACCTCAAAAAATCCCAGTTTTTCCAAAGTATTTTTCTTATAATGGGGCATCCAAACTGAAAGTTGTGATGAATGTCAATTTAGGTATACTATCCCAACCTTAAGAATATACGAACATGTATATAACATCAGGAAAGTGAAATTGGAAAATGCTTTAGCCAAACATATACATGAACATTCTGACCATAGTTTTACATTTAAGGTCATAGACCAAGTACACCACAACCCTGGGGGGGGGGGGCCCTATGAGTCTAATTTTAGAGCTTAGTGAACTCATGTGGCAATTCGTCCGCGGTGGTGGTGCTGCAGTAGCATTGTCGTCTCACAGTACGACGTTGTCCTGTTCGATTCTCAGCTAGAGCATCTTCTGTGTGGAGACATGCGTGAATGGGCGTACCTTCGTTGAAGGTTGTGCGTCAGGGCCGGCAACTCGGCACGTAAAAATCTACTGCCAATCATTAGCGAACCGGAGTTCCGCTGTGGCGACCCCTAACCGGGAAAAGCCGAAAGACACAACAAAAGTGAACTCATGTGGCAAATTAGACTGAATGCTTATAACCCACCGGGCTTGAATGACAAGACTTCCTTGGCTTGTTTATTAAAACTAAACAGTATTCAGAGATGAAAGTTTATTTTATTTAATCATAGCACTATCTTAATCTCACCAGTAACTATATTAGATGAATGAATAGAATATTTAAGTAATCTAATCAGTTAAAATGTTTTTTTCTTATGTATGGTACATTACAACATTTTTTGATCATTTCCTTCCGCTTTATTAGTGTCAGTTTGATTTAGTGTATTTTAATAGGGTTAGTACACCTTTTAAAATGTATTACAATACCTTGTGATATCAAATTGTGTATGTAAGTTCACTAATTCATTTTTTAAATTGTCTGAAGAAGTCTTAGAGTAAGACGAAAGCGCTAACCTCATTGATTTTATTTTTTATTATTTATTGTTGAAAGTCTTCGTATTAAAGGTACTTTTTGTGGTTAAGAAGAGCCAGCAGTTTGATTTTTAAGTTCACAGTCGAGTTTTAACATTTTCATCTGGTTTGTCAATTGGTAAAGGTTGATTATAGGTGTGAGTGATGTTTCCACTGCATCAGTAACCAATCTCTCCTCATGGAAAGATTCTTATTCTCTTGTGCTGATCAAATTTTATGAAAGGGCTTTCTATGAGGAATGTGTAATGAGATGTATAGGTTCATTTGTAAATACTATACTGCTATCCAGTAGACCATTTGTAATCTAGCAACTGCAATTCCCACTACTTGCTCCCCTTGTCCATAAGGGATAGGGAAGTGAATCATGGGTAAATTTAGTAATCCATATCCAGTCACTGAGTGTTTGTTTGTTTGTTTGTTTGTTTGTTTGTTTGTTTGTTTGTTTGTTTGTTTGTTTGTTTGTTTTAAGAGAATAAGGGAGTGGCTTTGTTTTATCTGGACAGTAAACTTCTTCAAGGGAGTGGCTTTGTTTTATCTGGATAGTAAACTTATTCCACAGGTACTGAATTCTCTCAGAGAGATATCAACCCTGATAGTAGGTTTTGCTTAGGTCCCTAAAGCGAGTTTGGAGCTACCAGTTTTACAAATATGCACTAGATCAGGTAAGAGAGAGTCATTTTCTGCCTTGTAAGCTAGGCAGAGGTCACCATGCAGAATTCTATAAGAGACAGAGTTTGAGAGATAGGGACTTTAGTCACACTGTGTAGCTTAGAGAGCTCATATCCAACATTTTGCCTAATTTGGTGTTTTATCTGAACAGATGCATACAAAAGGGATTATTATATTCCAGTGTGAGGCTGAAGAGGACAGAGTATAAAAGGGATAATGACTTATTTTGACCTGGAGGATATGCCTTTAGTAGTTAGCTGGGAGAACTAAAAAGATTTCCTAAGACAAGCAATATATGATGGTCAAAGGAGAATTCATTGTCCATGAATGTGTCCAGGTCTCTAATGGCAGTATTTATTTTCAGTGGGGTATCATATATGTTGTATGTGCAGGGTGAGTCCCATTTCCCAAAGTGTACAGCACTGTATTTCTTGGCATGTAGCTTTATTTTATGATCATGATACCATGACCTGGTGAGGGATAAGCCACTTTGTAGGATACATGTGTCTTTAGGTGAGATCTAAGTTTGCTGTCATTGGTGAATGTAGTCATCCAGAAGTTCTTGACATAATTTGTAACAGGAACAATGTAGATATCAACGTGCAGTGGCCATAGCTTGGACCCCTGGGGTGGTATAGGGAGCCACTATTGACAAATATTTGTGCTGTCACCCCTAACTGAATGAGTTCAATCTGTAGGCTAAAAAGATTTCTAGTGAGTTACACAGGGGTTTATATTCAACTGTGATAGTTTTTCTATAATGCCAGCATATGGAATAGTATCAAACACCTTGGCCAGACCCATGCAGATAGTGCACACAGACTTGCCGTCATCCATTGCCTTATGATTTTCTCAAGGAAAGCCACCAGCTTAAGTAGGCAGAAGCTACTTTTCTCAAAGCCGGATTGGTTTGGGTCAAGGGCTTGCAAGCTACCAATATCTTTATTTTAAGTCCCATGATTATATATGTCCCATTATTTTACAGATTATGCTAATAAGGCCAATTGGACTACAGGTCTCTAGACCACTGGTAGGGCCACCCTTGTGAAGGGATACCATAACAACAGTTATCCAGGCCCCATGGACAAATGGGAGGCTGTCAGTAAGGCCATGTTTTATAGCATAAGGAATCAATGCAGTATGTTGTCTGTACCCATTGAGCTAGTAGCATTGAAGAAGCTTCTAGGACACTTTTGGAGGTAATCAGAGGCAGTAGTCCTGTCTGGTTGGTTTGAGGTGAAAAACAGGTATGGGGGAGTGTCAGAGTGGGTTGTATTGTTGGATATTAGCTCAGTAATGTTTCTAAGATTCATGACGAAGTTAAATAATGCTTTGTGGTTGTACATGAATGTATGTTTCATTCATTATTTTGCCTTGCAGATTTTGTTACTTCACCTTAAATCATTAGCTACCCCTTTGATGTAAATTTTACTGCTGGGGGATTTAAGTTTATTGCTTAGTGCCAACACTTTTCTCTTGTTGCAGATTTTACTGATAATGGGATCCCATAGGGGCTTGGTTTTAAATTTGATATTACATTTGTGGCAAATAAGGACATGTGCCGCCAGGCAGTAAAAGAGGTGGGGATAGAAATCAGTGGCATAAGTGTCAGCTTAAAATATGTGGTTTGTTTGGGGTAGAGAGCACTTAAACCTCATTATATCATCATCTCATTGAAGGAAATTAGTCTTGAAGACATCCCTGAAGACAGTAGAATTTGATCACATCTGGAGTTCGGGGTGCTTAAGGAAGATTAAATCAAGAAGGTCTAATTTAACTAGTGGTGAGGTAAAAGAAGGTGTAGAGCATTCTGGATCTAAATTAGTGTGAAACAAATTGAGTAGATTTGTGCCTTTAAGTAGGGGAGAGTGTTATCTGTCAAAAGATGACATTGACGAAACGCAGGAACCATTGTGCATATGTGTAACTTGTAGTGTTTGCTTCCCGTTTTATGGATAGATAATTAAAATCACCTGTAAGGATTGTGTTAGATCAATAGTTGGGGATTGTAATTTAGTATGATGGTCATTACGGGTGCTGGGGGTCATGGATGGAGTTTTGCACAAGTAATAATAATGTAAGCAGACGTGTTACTATGATGACACTCATATATGTTATCTGGTTACCCAAAAGAATGTCAACCTGAAGCATGTCAGAGTGGGGTTCATTCGTGCTTTGGCAGTTGTCGACAGACGTGTGACTTCAACATTTATTTTCAAAACAATAAGAAGTATGAAATGCCAGTGTTCAGCGTTATTAATCAGTTTTAATCCTTTGTTATTTTAACTGAAAATGAAAAAAATTATGATGGACTTGGCAAAAACACGAGGCAAAATCAGGGCAATCTGCAAAATTCTAGGCAGTCGAGAGGTGACAGCATATAATAATGTATTGACAGGGACTTTGATGGAATTCTTGGAAATTTTAAAGTGCAATGTGTTACAAAGTGCATAGACTCAAAATGAAAATGTATACAATAGTCTTAAAGTTGCAATGTCTACAGAATATATTCATAACATATGTACATTCTACCAGCTTCACTTTACGTATCACAGAAGGCATGCCTCAGACCCTCTCAGTTACATTTTGTGACCAATAACATTTCAAATTGCATGACACCTCAGCCAATATTTTCAATGTGCAGAGAAATCTGTGATACCTTTCTATCCATAGTGACAACTATGAATGACCATATTACCTTCACCACTGGCTATGTACAGGTCAGGCCTTGTGATGGATTCATGATCTTTCCTGGAGTGGGAAGGAACTCTATGAATATGGCATCACCTGTGTGCAAACTGATAACTGGAGGACATAAGATGATTCAAAAGTGGATGGCCTGCAACATAAGCAATGAGATTTCTGTCATAGTAGCAGGCATGAGGTAGGTAGTAAAAGTCAGGTGTTTCACGCAGATACAAACGAAAAGGGAAAGACAATAAACAGTAAATGGTATTATTAAATACAAACGTGACTATGACGAAAGGAGATACTGCCAGCACATCTACCTAGAATTTTGTAAATAATTATATGTCATTGGTGAATACTAAAATGATTTATATGAGATGCTTGTGTTACAAATGTATTAGAACTGTATGTCATGTGTATATCAAACTGGTTTGTACAGATGTTTGTGTTGAAAAGGCATTTTGTAAAGTGCTTGTGCTTAAAACGTATCCACATTGTGCCCTACTGGAAGAGAACAGAAATGTACATGCACTATTATATGTGTTTAAATGTATGTGGCAACAGAGGAAACTGGAGGGTTAATTTCAGTCCAGCAAACTTTAGAAAAATAGCTGAAATTAAATTACTTTCTAGGCTATGCAAGAAAAGAAGCTATCTCTCAGGTTTTCAATGCAGCTAGAGACACAGAGTATTTACTAGGAAGATATCTGTATTGTCCTTGGAGTGAACTAATTGCTACTTTTGAAGCATGAAGGAATGCAATTGTTTTATAACTTTCAGCATCTGCTAAAGATCTGAGTAAAAACCCTTGTATGTATATTTTTACAGGTAGATGCTAAATGCTGCCAGTTTCTAGCAATGACAGTTTTTGGCCTGGGAACTAGAAGTCAGATGATCAGAAATGATGTCATTCTGCAAGCTATCGCAGCAGTAATATTTTAGATATTAATTTGAGAAGTCTCTTCGTGAGACAGAGCATTCTGTATTATATCCTGGGCCTGACAACAACAAGATCCACTCACCACATCTGCCTTGGTCTAATGAAGTAAGTTTCTAGGGAACAGTATAATTCTCTTAGATACAGACAGGAATATAGTGAAGTTTAGTTCAGATGTTTTTCTTTATTTGTGTGAGCCTGTACTGCAATGTTATTTTAAATAGTTTCTGTGGTTTTGAACTCTGATGTCACTGCGAATATATATTCAATAGTATTACTTCACGCATTGGTTACTCCATTGGATGTTTTTGTGGACATATATTCAATATTGTCTTGTTCTTTTATTCCGGTGATCCGCTGTGGCAACCCCTAATCGGGAAAAGCCAAAAGAGTTAAATTGTCTTGTTCTTTTATTATTTATTATTAAATATATTTAATTATTTCATTGTGGTGGAGCTCTGTAGAGATATTTAAGTTTTGGGAGTACTTGCATATTTATTTGGTGACACTGTGTGGGCCACTCCTAATAGCCTTGTTCTTGGTCAAACTACCATTTGTATTAGTATTAATATTACACTGTAAGATTAGACACCCTTTGTTAAGGGCCCTAAAGTAGCTGATAAGGAGTGACTGATGGCAGTGGAAGCTAGATTATAGTCTGGGCAGAAGAGGGCACAGCTAGTAAACCTGTGCCAGCCTTTCCCAGCTGTGTGTGTGTGTGTGTGTGTGTGTGTGTGTGTGTGTGTGTGTGTGTGTGTGTGTGTGTGTGTGTGTGTGTGCGTGTGTGTATAAATCAAACCTCAGTGAGTGTGTGTGTCAACTGCTTGAGCAAGGACATGAAGCAATGGCAGGACAAACAGGATGCTGGAGGTCTTGACTTGGTCACTCAGCTGAGATCTCAACTCTATAGCTGTGCCAGTGAGGAGTCTAACTGGGGATATGGAGGAAGAGCGAGAAACCAGCCCCAGACTGACTGTGGTCTCTGTGTGCTCTTAACAGAAATTGCACTTGATGCAGAGAGTTGCATCTAGAAATACTGTGTGCGTAACTGTTATCCTCAAAGTGAACATCACACATTGTTGCCAGTGGTGAGGATTGAAGCTCCTTGATTACTGTTCCAGTGGAAGGTCGACACACCAACTGTCAGCAGATACTATCAATGTTCCATTTCTCTTCACAGTAGGGAGACAACATGAACCATGAACACCTGAGTTTCCAAAGAGCAGTACTGTTCCTCTCTGTCACATAATCTTATTTCATCTAACTGCCTGAGCTTTCAGTTTTAGAATCACTGGGTATACTCTGACAACTTTCAGATTCAGCTCTTCTTTGGAATGCAAATTACATAGAAACAACAAAGACAAAAATGCATGCAGTGGCAGCAATAGCAAACTGACATGTTAATTCCATACCCCAAATGGCAGATACAGATAAGCGACATACTGATAGTATCACAGCTGAGCGGGTTTGAATGCTGCCTTACTGCGTGTGTTCATTTAAAGTGGAATGTACAATCTGATTCTGATGACCAGACATGCTTTTCAGATGATGTGGCACCAATACCTCAGAAACATCTCAACAGAGGACTTTGCTTTCATTGCAGGAATAGTATTTAAGAACTGTACTCATCTTACAACTAAAAGTGTAAATTTGTGACTCTACAATTTGACCTGTTTCTTCCTGTAAACAAAATGATGTACACAACCCCTGTTATGAGCAATAACAGAACATTGGTTACACCATTTCACTTCTTATCTGCCCTTACAGGCTCAAATACATTAATCTAAATATGTAGTTTTATGAGAAGAATCTCAGTTTTCTTTAGAAAGTGCAACTTTTCTGAGTCAAAGGATCTCCAGTAATGCACAAGATGTAAAATAGTTTCTGACTATTCCATGTGACCCAAAGGACCTGAAATTAAAAAAATCAGAAAAATCACAAAGGTGGCAAAACACCTCAACAATACTAATTATGCATAAAAAAAACTTGGCATATTCTTATTGTAGGTGCTGCAGTATTCCAGGCAGCCCCCAACCCAGATCCATGGTATAGCTGGGTGGTGACTGACTGCAGCCCAGACACCCCAAGTCTGAATAATGGCTCTGAGACTGGTGAAGCTGAATAAGGAGTTGGGAAGGGGTAGCAGTTATGTGCCCACCCACTGCTGGAGAGAGGAAGGAGTTTCTGCCTGCAGTCAAGCATGTAATGGGGGCTGCTAGTAAAGACAAGTTACTAGTTTAAAATCAAGACTGCAAAATGTTCTCCATTGAAATGTTTGGCCCCAAGCATAAACCACTGGTGGCCACAATCAGATGCAAGCAGTAGTCAGAGAAGGCCCCAAGGTCAACAGAGACTAGACTGAAGGCCTAGAAGTTGACAGGAGTGAAAGTATAGCAGTTTAAGAAAATACTTGGGGTTTAGCACCTCAGGAAGAATAGAACGTAGGTGGAGACAAAAACAAATGGCAGTATTATATCTCAAAACACATGTGTGAAGATAACAGAATAAATATGTGGTTCATCCAGGTATAGAAACAAGGTACATAAGAAAAGTTGATGGCGGAATTTAGATGTCCAAGAAGTTATCTGTTCAGAAATGGTGGTGAAGGACACCACATACACAAACATCGTAGCTATAGCCAACCTGCTGGCTGCTGGCAGTGAATACTTCATCTCTCTGTCCCCCACATCAGTAAATCAAAACATCCCCAGCACCTGCACCCCTCCCTTTATCTATAGGGAGCAAGCTATCAAAGGCAAAAAAATACAGCCTCCATGTGACCCGATAACATCCCAGGCTACATCTTGCATGAACGCAGGCAGGAATTTGCAGCACCATTAGGCACCCTATTCAACCAAAGCCTCAGTACCAGCTTCATCTTAGGTGAGCAGAGGACAGCCACTGTCATCCCTTTGCACAAAGGTGGAGCATCCACTGATCCAGGAAATTATAGACCAATCAGCCTAAGTAGCCTGATCTGCAAGCCATGGAGCAGATTATCATGGACCTCATTAACAAGGACATTGGCATCCTCCAAACACGTGATCCCATACAGTTTGGTTTCATCAATGGGAGGTCATGCCTGTAAAATTTGGTTGACTTCTTTGAGACAGTCACCAAAGCCATGGATGAGGGGAAGACAGTGCACACTACCTACCTTGACCTGGCCAAAGCCTTCGATACTGTTCGATACTATTCCCCACTTGGGTATAATAGATGAATTCTCTCAACTAGGCATCAATCCATATGTTACCAGATGGGTAGGAAACTGTTGCATTGATAGAACTTACCTAGTCAAAATAGGGGAAGCCACCTCAAGCAGTAGACCCATAAAAAGGAATCGGTCTTGGGGCCTCTGTTGTTTGGGATATACTTTTCTGAAGTGCAGGCCAAAACCAATGGGCTATGGCTGACCAAGTTTGCAAATGACTGCAAGCTGGGTGCTGTCATCAATTCCCCTAGTGATGTGGACATCCTCCAAGAGGGTCTCATACAAACAAATGACTGGTGCCAGAAACATGGCCTCAAACTGAATGCCAAAAAATGCATCATCATCCCCTTTAGGAAGAGTAACATCCCCACAAATTATTGCATTAATAACAATGCCCTATGCATGCAATCCGTCGTGAGGGACTTGGGCACCCATGTTGATAGCAAACTGACTTTTGACCACCATATTACTCTCTTGTACAGAAAGCTTTCTATATGGCCCAAGGGTATCTCATCCAGGGACAAGGTGGTCTTAACATCCCTGTATTCTTCCCTTATAAGACCCATT